>NC_054701.1:48583191-48788191 GCF_016097555.1 Gigantopelta aegis
ATAATCTACATCTTACATTCATTGTTATACACATAATCTGCACTCCTCGTTCGTTCATTATTATTCATATAATCTACACTCCCCATTAATTATAATAGGTAATATGCACTCCACATTAGTAATGAATGTCGAGTGTAGATTATATGTATAACAAGCATTCTGAAGTACTGCTAAAGCAATACATGTCCCCTACAGGGCCTAACAATGTTTGTATTTCTTAAGTTCAAGGGCCAATCGGTAAATCGCCATGAAAGTTAAACTTGATTTGTAACAGTATATGACAAAGCTATATAAAAAAAATTATTTCAGTATCTTCGGGCATTGAAAAAAAATGCCGAAGAACACATTTTCATATCTCCTAAGTTCAAGGGCTATAACTCTGTAAAAATAAATGGGTAAATTGCCATACACAACACTTCAACTCAATATATTGAGACATTGCCAAAAAAAACAGATTGGAAAAATAATTTTTGCTTCGCCAAAATTCAAGGGCTATATCTCTGTGAAAAATAGGTAAATCGTCATGAAAGTCAAACTTGATCTGAAAAGCTATACACAAAATTTCAGCTGAATATGTTGAGGAATTGGGAAAACAAAGTCTAAAAAACACATTTTCGCATCTCCTAAGTCTGTAAACAACGGGTAAATCGTTATGAAAGTCAAACTTGATGTGTAATAGTATATGATAAAGCTATATAGAAAATTTAAGCTCAATATCTTGCTTTGCAAAAACAAAGTCCGGAAAACAAATTTCCGTATGTCTTAAATTTAAGGGCCATATCTGTCAAAAATGGGTAAATCGTCAAGAAAGTCAAAATTGATCTGTAATGGTACACTATAAAGCAAAACGCAAGATTTCAGCTCAGTGAGGGTAGATCAATACGTTTAATGTTTCCACCCCTATGTGAGTTCCATACTTCCAATGTATAACGTACACTACTACTTATATAACAGTCAAACAATGACAACAATGTTTCTGGATTAAGATGAAATGCTTTAATACTATGGTTTAATGTGAACATTGCTTTTCTACCTTGCTCAGATAATATTTTTTCTGTAAAACTGAATTTGTTTTATAATATAGTAAAATTCCTAAATATGTAAACTTGTTAACTATTTCTATATTATTACCATCATAAGTCCAATTAACTTTTTATTTACCAGCATTTCTAAAAACCATTTTTTTTTTTTTTTTTTTTTTTGGGGGGGGGGGGGGGGGGGGTAAGAATCAACACTTAAATCCCATTTCCTGCAATAATCTAATAATCTAACTGAAGTTGCAAGTCCTCAACAGATTCTGAAAAAAAAATACATATCTACATTAGTGATTTCCCTAGAAATTAGGCAAGGCATGTTAGACCAAACACTTTTGGGGCATTTTCACCATTTTCGGGGCACTTGTTTTTCCTTAAAAATACACAAAAATTAATTCAAATAAACATTAATGTAATTTATGTGCTTGCTTTAATAAATGAATGGCAAAAGATATAAAAGGCATATTTTATTAAATTAATAATACCTTTTTTCGTGTTTTATAAAGGCAATTTTAGAATTAATTACTAAAAAAGGCTTGTTTAATCTCAGGGCAGCATGGCGCTGATTAAGGCAAGATGGTGCTGGGCTATTGAGGCATGGTGCTGCACCATGCTAAAACAAGCTAGGGAAAACACTGTACATGTATTAATAAACATAGGCTGTGTGACTGGCACTCATTACCATGAATAAAACGTATTTCAAAGTCATTAATATATAGAGATAATACAATTGGTGACAAAACTTCGTCTTGCATCAGGCCTGTAAAGTAGTCTGACTGGAAACCATTAATTGTGACACAGGCTTTCACATTTCGGTACATAGAATGAATAACTGACAACACTTTTCCACGTATAACCATCTTATGCAGTTTAAACCATAACTTAGGTCTATAAATGCACAGTAAAGACGCTTCTTTGATGGCAAAGACCTACTAATAACTGAATACAATGCAAAACTAGCATCAACAGTGCCACGTTTTGATTGAAAACCAAACTGGGCATCTATAATAATGTCATTATCTATAGACCATGGCAAAGATATCTGGTTAATAACGGATGCAAACCATTTTCCAAAGCAACTAACTAAACATATCCCTCTATAATTATTTGTGTCTAAAATGTCACCTTTTTTAAAATTGGCACAATTACAGCAGTAGAGTAACTCCTTGGAGAATGATCACTTGTTAACACACAATTAAATATCTTAAATAATATTGGTATTTAAAAATCTTTACATTCAATAAAATATTCGTTAATGATATCATCGCTACCGTTGGCTGTATTTTTTATATTTCTTGAATTGTAATATTTTTCTCAAGCTCATCAAATACAATATCATTTTCACTAAAAGAAAATATATCACCATCACATTTTGGAACATCCGATACCAACAACTTAAAATGATCCATACATGTTTGCAATTGAATATTTCCAATTTGTTTTCTCCCTTTTGAAAACCTAAAATAGAATTGTTTGGAATTCGTTTTTTCTTAAACGATAAAGCATATCACCTTCAGTACGTAAATAGTTTCGTTTCCTTTGTTGCTCTAACTTCTTATACTTTAGGGTTTTTTTTGGTAATTTAAAAGCTGGTGATTTATAACGACTTATTTCTATTAAAAACTCTAAGGTCATTTAAATAATCCAAATAGTATTCCTTTAATTCATTATCAAACGATGGCATATCATCACTTCTTCTTGGAAGGCAAGGAACTTTACAATGTTTGTAACTATTAGCTTTACTTCCATCTCTATCACGTGACTTTATCTTAACTTATACATTAAAAATGGTGACATGGCATCGTTTAACACTTCTGTAAATTTTTTAACACTTTTATTCATATCTATCTGTGAAATGATACTATCAACAACAAAACTTGTAGTTAACCTATCTATATTAATCCTAAAAGCTTCTCCACATTCATTCAGATACTTTACATTCCATTGTGACACTGCACGCGTCTGACCTAAATTCGTGTCGGTTTCGCTACCAGCTGATCGGGTCACGGCAAGCTGTCTAGTATTCAACCTTCATCCCTTAATTAGTGCACCTAATTTACAACACACGTTAAATATGTTCTGTCAATATTGTAATATTTGGAAACTTAAAATTAATTGTTAAATGAAATTCTAAAGATAATAAATATACTTTTAAGATTGAAAACAAAACCTACTTTTGAAAATGTCAAAGAATACAAATATTTAGGATCCACTTTTACTAAACCAAATAACTTGTTTGACTCGATGGTTCTGCCAATATTACGGCTGTCAAATGTGGAGATACGAAAACAACAACATCTATAACTCTGTTTAAATCAATTTTATTAGACATATTCTTCCTGTAAAAAAAACCGACCCTGTTATTTATGTTGTATGGTCAACTTGGTAGAATGCCAGTCGAGTTGACTGTCCACAAAATATGAATTTGTTATTGGGCAGGGGTTATCTAAGGGAAATAATCGAAACTATATCTAGTCTTATACAAATCAATGATGAGAAACCATATTAGCAATGGAACTAACTATACCTGGATTGCTGTTGATAAAAATGTTTTAGATCACCTAGGAATGAGTAATATATGGCTATCACAAACATTTCTCTCTGTAAAATGGCTATCACAACAAATTAGCATGACCAGTATTTACAAACATGGAAAAATAATATTTTAGAGTCACCAAGAGGTAAAACCTATGAACTTTTCAAAGAGCAACTAAATATTGAAAATTATCTTAATATTATTCCTGAAAACTTATGGACCGTTATGATAAAATTTAATACTTCTAACTGGACGTTGGAATACAGTTCTATTGGAAGACAGACGTTGTACTATTGGCAATGAAAACGATATAGGAGACGAATTTAATTATTTATTTGTATGTAGTTTCTTTCAATAATACCCGGAAATAATGTTTACGTCCATACTATTATATCCGATCAAATATATATAAATTTAGAGAACTTATGAGCAGTAAAAGAAAAAGCACACTAAAAAAATTAGCTAAATTTATTAATATAATGTTTCAAGTATTTAAACGCCCATAACAACAATAACAACAATACCAAACAACAACCAAAATTACCATACTTTAACCAGTTAATGAAACTGATGGTCAACATACAATTATACTTGATATATTTGAAATCGTATTACATTATTTTACGTCTTTAGTGTTAATTTATGAAACTTTTTTGTTTTACATCTAATTATACACGTTTATAAAAATTGAAATACACTAAATATTTATATCTATATATTGTAATATCAAGAATTGTGAAGTACACAGTTGTAACTGAAATATTCTGAACAATTATATTTTACAATATATCTATACTCTGATACATCACTTAATGTATCTATATTGTTAAAGGGACAGACCCTAGTTTCAATCCGTGAAAATTAACACTACCTTTAGTTAATCTACAAACCTGTAACACATTTGGATAAAGTTACAATTGAGTGAAACATGAGTCAGTGACTTTGAAATGGTGAAATACCCTCTAAAATAGACTAAAACTCGACTCCATAGCTGTTACTTCTCAGACGCACGTGCGTTTTTAAAAATATGAGAAATGCATTTTGTGATATTAAAAACACCAGGATGACCAAAAACACTTCGAATGTACGGAAACTGATAATCTAAACAATAAAATCTAAGTAAAGTATGATTTCAGTTATCAAAAACGGCTCTTAATAGAAAAAAAATGTGACTTAGTGTCCCTTTAATACACATATCTCTATAATGTAATGTCATATATTTATGTTGTTAATACACTTATCTTTATAATGTAATGTCATGTACTGTATTTGTATTCATATATGTACAAAGTAATGTATGCCTATTATTTGTGCCCTCCTGTAAACCATCTTGTTAGAATCAGAATATGTATGTTCCTCTTACGCTGTTGCATAACGGCCTGAGTGTAATAAGAGTTCTACTAAACAAATAATATCACACAAGGTTTGGTCTCTTAAAAATATATCTCTTGAGGACTGGCAACTGAGATCTCTGATCAACCTGTCCTAATACTGTTGCACCCTAGGTTTTCCATTTCCAGCTAAATGACTGACGTAATGAAACCCGGACGGTTTGACACTGTCACTATCAAACTGGGGTTTTCTAGTGTTTTGATGATGACCAAAACTGGACTGCGCTGGATGAACTTTGTGTATTAGAGAAACATTATCGGCAGATGCCGCCGCCTCTTCCAAATTAGCAACTTCTTTATCCTCTAAATGCATTGTTACATCATGTGCAACCCAGTTTTTACGTCTCCTAGAATAATCATTTCTTTCAGTTTTTCATAACTACTTCGCCGCCCCCCCCCCCCCCCCCCCCCCTTTTGGGATCTACTCCACTGATCAAACAATCTACATTTCACAGCAATAAATTCAGCATATGTTTGAGTGTCTAACTTCTTTAAATGTCGGAACTGTTGTCGATAGGCCTCCCCAGTTAACCGGTATGCTCTCAAGACAGCCTCCTTTAAAACCTCATATTCTCTAGAACTTCCATCACTTAATGCACTATAAGCTTCACTTGCTTTTCGTCTAAACCTACTCTGAGCTAGCAATGACCACTTATCTTTAGGCCACAACAAGTCATTTGCCATCCTTTCAAATAACTGAGAAAACTTATCCACATGGTTTTCCTCAAACAAAGGTACTAGCCTATATGCCTCGGACAACCTGAAACCTTGACTATCCATCTCATCCCTACGATTATCACGTGGAGTACCTCTATGTTCTCTACTCATTCGAAAGTCATGTTCCATTCTAATCTTTTCTGTCTGAAACTCTCCCCCCCCCCCTCTCTCTCTCTCTCTCTCTCTCTCTCTCTCTCTCCCTCTCTCTCTCTCTCTCATGTTCATCCTTCCCTCTACCCCATCTTTTCATTTCCATTTCCCATTCCAACTTCTCAAATGCTACTTGTTGTTCAGCACTAAGAGTAGACCTTTGGGGATGGGATCTATTTGCTCAACCCTTACTTCTCCCGTGTCTTCTTCTCCCACCAAAGATTTCTGCTATAATTATATCCCTAATTTCATTAATCGTTTTTGCCTGCTCTATGTCAATATTTTTGTCCTTTGCTATTTCTACTAAATCCACCCTCTCTCTACGTTTAATCTGCGTAACGCTAAGATTGTCCACCAAATTTCGACTCATATTGAATTATTTATTTTACGAGGATACCACAGTACTAATTGGCACTATAATTTGCAATTAAATTTTTTTATAGCCCACATTATTGCATTAACCAAAATACCACCAGGTTTCAGATCCCGGGCGAGTGAATGAATGAATGAATGAATGAATGAATGAATATTTAAGGACACCCCAGCACGAAAATTACATCGGCTAATGGGTGTCAAACTATGGTAAATGCAAAAACAGTAAGTGTTGAGCAACATCAATATAAAAATTCAAGATTCAAATAAGAACACAGTGTAAAGAACTGTACAAAAATACAAATATCACAGATAGATACTGGCTTTTACACACAAGTTCAGTTTTGTGCTGTATTGGCCATTCTCAAAGACAATGTTACACCCCTGCACCACGGTGAGGTTACAGCACGCGCAGGGGAGATCCCGAGCGAGAGCCCCATTTTTATCTCTTATCCCTACCTGTCACGGTGATCTAATACCTTAGGTGGCTCGTACTTCTATGGGTCATGGAATATAGTCTATCAAATGACGGCAATTAACAATCAAGCTAGTGTAATTGTAGTTCCCAGCCGTAATGTTGGCTGCTATACTATTTAGGGTCCTCTTAAAAATAATTTACAGGTATTATTATATCAATTTTAAAAAATAAATGGAACAGACTATTACCCAAAAATTATCGACCAATTACACTACTTTGCTGTTGCTCTAAGCTATTCACAACTTTACTTAATAACCGGTTAAACTTATTTATTGAGGAAAACAATATTATTAGTGACGCACAGACTGCATTTCGTAAAGGCTATTCAACTACAGACCACATATTCACATTACATAACTTGATCGGTTTCTTGAAAAAAAGAAAAAAGAAATTAAACTCTGTTTTTATTGATTTTCAGAAAGCTTTCGATGTGGTACCAAGCACTCAACTTTGGCATAAGCTGTTACAAAATAACATAACCGGTGTATCAAGTTCTAAAATCATTAATTTCCGTAAATAATCAGCAATCAGCTTTATTCCCTTGCAACAACGGTATCCGCCAAGGCGAAAATTTATTCCCTCTTCTGTTCTTGTACCTCAACGATTTAGAAGATTATTTATCCAACCAGGGATGCGAAGGAGTTTCAATTAAGACAGATACTCAAGAAAACCCGGTAGACATTGCTATGCACATCTTTTGTTTGTTATATCAGATGATACGGCCTTATCAGCAACAATTGCAGCCGACCTACAATATACTTTAAATAAGTTTTACCAGTATTGCAATGATTGGAAACTTAAAATTAATAGTAACAAAATAAAAATACTGATTTTTAAAAGAACATATTTTTAAGATTGCAAACACTATTTTAGAAAATGTTAAAGAATACAAATATTTAGGAATTACTCTTAATAAATTAAATAACTTCAGAACTATCAAGAGTAGACTTAGTCAACAGGCTACCAAGGCTATGCACTTTGTACTAGCGAAATCAAAGGAATACCATCTATCAACTGAATGCAAACTTAAAATGTTCGACACGATGGTCCTGCCAATCTTATTATATGGCTGCGAAATTTGGAGGCACGAGAAAAATGATATATTTAACTCTGTACAAATCAACTTCTTTTGACATATTTTACCTGTTAAGAAATCAACACCATTTTTTATGTTATACTGAGAGCTAGGACGAATGCCAGTTGAATTACTCATACATAGAAGAATGATATGCTACTGGGCACGGCTTTTATCAGGAAAAGAATCAAAACTCTCTGTCTTATTATACAAACTATGTTAAATGATCATCTTACTAATGGAATCAACTATAATTGGATCACCACTATCAAAAACATTTTGGATAACTTAGGAATGAGCAATGTATGGATATCTCAATCGTTCATATCAGTAAACTGTCTCTCGCAACAAATCAAACAAAGAAAACACGATCAATATTTATAAATATGGAGAAATAACTTATTACAATCATCGAGAGGGAAAGGTTACGAGCTATATAAAGAAAACTTATTTCTTGAAAATTATTTTATATTAGTATATTTCCTGAAAAGCTGTAGTCAGTTATCATAAAATTTAGAACGTCTAACCATTATTTACCATTTGAAACTGGTCGTTGGAATAACATACCTATAGATGAGAGACTTTGTACACTATGCGACGTCAATGGTATTGGCGATGAGTTTCATTATCTTTTTGTTTGTAATTTTTTTCATGACTTATGAGTCCAGTATATACATTCATATTACTGTAAACGACCAAGTACTTATAAATTTAAAGAATTAATGAACAGTAAGCGAATCGGAATATTAAATAAATTAGCATATTTTATGAATGTAATTATTAGTAACTTTAAACGTCCCTAACCAAACAAAACAAAAATATATAAGTATTATTACGATGACATGTTTGCTTATAAGTACATGGCAACACATGATGTATATCCAGGTTATATTTACATGAACACCAACTTGTGGTATGTGTATAACGATGTACTTAAATATGTACATGTATCTAATGCATTTAGAGTTTTTGTTATACATATTGTTCTTATATAATTTTATTTATTGGTTTTTGTATATGTTTATTATCAACCATCTTGTCACGTGAATGTTATAAATTGTATATGTATATATTCCTCCTATGCCGTTGTGCAACGGCCCGGGTGTAAATACATTTTTGTCTTCTTTTTGGGAATCGGATTATCATCTCTTAAGAAAACAACCCAATCTCAAACTATTGTAAAACATGATCTCGAAGGTAACTGGGACGGCTAATCCACTGGTCGCCAAAGATTTTACTAATACGCTTTCCTGTTCTTAATAGCAGTTAAAAACATGTAAAATTTAGGTAAATATTTATTAAAATCCCACCCGTAGGTGCAGTATTTGTAATCGCACTAAATATAGTTACAATAATATGTGTAGTTACAATATAAAGAAATATAGGTGGAATTTGTCCGAATATGTAAATTTTAAATACATATATAAATATTATTCCTACGCAATTGTAGGTAGGCAGATTAAAAAAAATATATACATTAAAACTAACACAGAGGATTAGAATATTTTGCCTCTCTCTGGAAGTCCTTTGTCTAAGTTGGTAGACGAGGCCCATGTAGGGATATCCGAATATTTGGAACTCTATACATCACACTGCAATCTGATTAAAATTAGCTCTACCGGGTCTACCAGTAGATCTAACAGCATTGCGTGGACTCCCATGTCCAGGTGACATTTCATCTATAAATAACAATTTAAATATCTACCAATTACACTTAGTCTTTTATAGCGTTATTCGGGAGCGTACAAATTCTAAAAATATCGGGCGAGACTATTTATGCAATAGGCGAACTTGTTGGTCAATTTCAACTTTGAAAAAACAGGGGGGAAAGTGCAGAAATATACTCTGGATTGTATACTAGTATAAACAGATTTTATGTCTATACCATCACGGGGTGGGTGTTTTTTCGTCTTGAAACTAATTTTATATAAAATTCACCCGAATCATTTCGTATACCCTCGGCATAATCCCAAATGTTTTTAAATTCTTTTCAAATTACTGGCATGATTTTGCAAGTAAGGTTTTGATTGGTCGAATGAAAGGTCAACTGGACATGAGCTCCAACGGGCTGCTGTTAGATCCACGTGTAATAGTGGAGCTAATTATAATGAGATTGCTCAAACTGAAGGAGGGTCCTGAATCGGGTTTACTAGACAAGGGGGTTTTGTCACAAACATCTAATAGTAGTTACAACAAACAGCAGTTGTCACCAAATCACTATATCACGTATTAAAGTGGGTTGTGTGTGTTTTTCTTGTTTAACGACACCACTGGAGCACATTGATGAATTAATCGTCGGCTATTGGATGTCTAACATTTGGTAATTCTGATTCATAGTCATCAGAGGAAACCCGCTACATTTTTCCTAATGCAGCAAGGGATCTATTATATGCACTTTCCCACAGACAGGAAAGCACATACCATGTCCATTGTCCAGTTGTGGTGTACTGGTTGGAACGAGGAAAAAAACAATCAGCTGAATGGATCCATCAAGGTGATTCGATCCTGTGATGCAAACACCTCAAGCGAACACTCAACCAACTGAGCTAGATCCCGCTCTTATATTACATATTAATTCCAATAAGTGTTCATATGGTTGCGAGGCAGTCCTCAGCAACACAGTTAATGTTAAATTGGTTACGGTTGGGGGTTGTGCGGGTTAACTGAAAAATATTCATAATAATGATTTTTAAACAATTAATAAAACCCTTAAAATATTATAAAACAAAGAAAGAAAAGTAAAAATAAATAAATATAATAAATAAAACCCTTAAAATAACTAATGACCTGCAATGATAATTAAACAAATAATTTTTTAAAGAAGTAAAAAAAAAAAAAAAAAAAACCTTTGAAATAACTAATGGCCTGTAATAATATTTGTTTTTAAACACTAAAGGATTTTTTTTTTTTTTTTTTTAAAGAGTAAGTAAATGAAAGCCTTAAAATAAGTAATGACCTACACTGACAATTAAACAATTTAATAATAAAAAAGAATAAAAACCCAAAAAACATTTAATGGCATAAATATTACTAATACATATAATGCAACCCGCACAAAGCACACATAAAAACATAAATAACAAAATAAATAATCAATTCCATTCAGTTCCGATATATTTCTTTTCATTGGATGAACGTAAAATGCTTGATACAATAATTGTCGTTCCATCATATTTTCATTCCGCAATTTCGATTTTCCGTTGTGCCACGATAAAAATAACTTTCAAATGTGTCATCTTCAAACATCTAATCCTGGAAAGGTTACCAAAGGTATTGTAATTAATACTTTAGTCTAAATTTATTAACATATGTTGTTGTACGTGTTGGAGGCTCTGAAATAAAATACATATACCTGATGTTATTAAAACCTGAGTGCATATGCAAAATTTGATCCAATAGATAAACGTTACGGCACAACAATAAATATCACAATAATAAATATCGTGCCAGAGATGTTTATCTTCATGAACTAGGCAAGTGTGAACGTGACGGAAAGTGATACTAACAGTCGCGCATCCGTGTGCTCCCCGAATGAACACGTGCTTCTCAAGTATATTATAAGAGAAACAACAGATATACCTTCCGGATTTCAATGTAAGTTATGACAATAAACGTTCATTGTATTACTCATCATTTTTGTTTTGTTTTAAATACAGGTGTATACCTAAACTTTTCCTCCAAAAGTGGAGGTGTATTACAATATACACCTACACTTTTCAAGGAAAAGTGTAGGTGTATCGGTGATACACCTACACTTAACAATAGAAACCATGACAACGATACCGGAAGTCGAGTATAATGTATAATATATGCTTAGCCAAAAAAGGTTTAGCAATTTGGTAAATGTGCTTAAATAAAAGAAAACTCGTGACTTATAAAATGAAATCAGACACTGGATTTAATTGAGGCATCATTTGTCAGTATAAGTA
Organism: Gigantopelta aegis; assembly: GCF_016097555.1. Classification (NCBI taxonomy): domain Eukaryota; kingdom Metazoa; phylum Mollusca; class Gastropoda; order Neomphalida; family Peltospiridae; genus Gigantopelta; species Gigantopelta aegis. The sequence goes on from NC_054701.1 coordinate 48,594,874, forward strand.
ACAGGAGAGTTTCAATACAAAATGAACCGTGTGACTGTCACGTCGTTATATATTATGATACTTGGGGGTCCATACACTAAAATTTAACGTGTCTGGGCACATTGGGCTTTGCATGTTGACAGCGGTACAACGTCGGCTCATGCTTCTGATGAGACGGTGAATATCTGGAATAATGATAGAGATCAATTCTTGAGTTAAAACATGTTTAAGGTTATGGACGTTGTGAATATGTGCATGGTTTTCACGCACCCTACGACCCAATAAATCCCATACCTGCACAAGTCAGACAATCTTGCAATCAAGTTTCGTGCTTCAATATTGTTCCTGTGAAAAAATTCAGTCGTTAGTCTGGCTGAATGCTGGCATGCATTGTCCTGTTAAAACCAAACGTCTGGATGCTGCTGCATAAACGGAATGACAACTGGTGTGATGATTCCGTCACTGTAATGCTGAACATTCAGAAAGGTTATACAACAGAACGTTTTCTCTTCTTTTTAATTTTTGGGGGATTTTTTACAAATGTATAATCTGAAAGTGAAATTTTTACTTTGACATTTAAACAGTTAACATTTTGTTCTACAACCCAAATGGAACTTCGCTTTTAAAGGGAAGGACAAGTCAAATATGAGCCTTATGCGTTGGAAAGATGCACACCGGAACCACCAACACAGCATCTTTCCAACACATAAGGTTCATATTTGACTTTTTCCTCCACTTTAAAAGCAAATTTCCATTTGATTATGTATATTTATGTCACTGAGATCTAGAAGAAATAGGAAGGCAATTTACTAAACAGATTAAATATACACGAAACAAATTAGAAATTATAAAATGTATTTTATTGCGAATATGAATCGTTTTAAAATATTGCATTAAATGGTATAATTTATTTCAATGACAACTCTATCTATAAGTACAATATGGTGTGTGTGGGTTTTTTGTATACACGGCATTTCTGCTATTCTATTTTTTATTTAATTCTATTTTCTCCTCTTTATTTTACTTTATTATCTCTTGTTCACTTCTTTTTAACTCTTTACACTTCTTGCCCACAGAACAAAATCTCTAACTGCATACATGATTAGTATCTTTAAAATATATGCATGTATATGCAGTCATATATGTGCATCATGTGTGTGGGCGTGTGTGGGCGTACACATATGATATTATATATAATTATATGTATGCAAAACATTTTACTATTTCTGTACATGTTACCTTAAGTATTTTTATGTATTTATATTTATTATATACATAACAATGAAAAATATAGATCTACAGAAATCATAGAAGTGATATCCGATGAAAAGTCATATTTTCACTGTATTTTAGTTACAGTGAAAATATATAAATCCTATTTACTTTTTACTAAAAGTTCACGATTAAATAATCTCCCTGTGTGTCATTTCTTCGTATTTAAGTTTGATACCGGCCTCGGTGGCGCAGTGGTTAAGCCATCGGACTACAGGCTGGTAGGTACAGGGCTCGCAGCTCGGTACCCCTGCATGTACAGTAACCTCACCGTGGTGCAGGGGTGAAACATTCTCTACGAATGTTGGCCGTGACGTGTATCTCGTAATGCTGGATGATGGAATCCTGGTGGTTGAGTTGGGGGCATATCTACGGGTATGTTTTCTGGCAACAAACCACTTTGGCCTGAAGTTCAGCCAGAAAGGTGGTCAGGGAGCCCGACCTGATCAATTGGCTGGCCATGCCAAGCTCGAGAGCATACAACCTTTGTTTTGTTTATAGTAGCCAAGAACAAACATTGTTTTAATTACCTTTTGTATTTGTTGCTTTTGGGGCGGTGGCTAGGGTCAGTCGGGTGATTAATGTTTTCTTGCCTGAGTATATCAACCATGTATCCCAGGCATGAGTGTCTGCTGGTTATCGAATCACCTGGGTAGGGGCATGGTTGATGAATTATTTCAAATACATATGGCAACAACACAACCTCAAACTTTTGATGGGACCCTGAAAAGGATCCACACTGAAGTTTCAGATTCTTTATCATCTGATGAAGAATCTACGTCATTAAATATTATGAAATACAAAGTGATTTCGATGAAACCTGGCCATTCTCGTCATTGGGTCTTCCGATGAAGGGGTCTTGAAGAAACTGTCGTCATTTGCGATTCAGAAAGGGCTCGAAGGCTTGGCCGGTGAGCCTAAAATAGTTTTAAAAATTGAGGAATGGCTCATTGTTAGTTGAATGTTCAACAGAGAGTCATTCCAGAAATCTTCTTAAATCTAAAATGATATGCAACATTTCTAGCAATGTGAATCCTCATGCTACTCTAAATTCATCTAAAGGAGTGGTTCAGTCTCAGGATTTGGAAGGTGTTAGTGATGATAAGATTTGCGAAAATCTCTCTTCACAAGGGGTTACATCAATCAAGCGGATTAAGGTCCATCGGAACAACGAACTTGTGCCGATGAACACCTTGATCCTTTCATTTAATGTGCCTACACTTCCAACTTCAGATAAAGCAGGTTACCTCAATATACCTGTTGTACCTTACATAGCCAAACCAACCCTTTGCAAGTGGTTTACACCTACCCATTGAGCCTTTTGGAGCACTCACAGGGTGTTTCAAATGTCCAAAAGGTTGGATATTCAGACAGGTTACCTCAAATACATGTCGTAACAGATTGACATGTGCTCGTTGTGGTCAGTTTGACCATGACAGTAAGATATGTCAGAATGATATGATATGTACCAATTGTAAGGGGAAACACTTTGCATACTCGCGAGATTGCCCAAAGCGGAAAGTGGAAAAACAGGATGCAGCAGGTAAATGTAGAAAAGCGCCTGTCTTTCATTGGTGCTAGAAAATTTGTAGAGTCCTCGACACATATGGCATTAGATAAATCATATGCCACGGCTGTCAAGGTTTCTACCAGTATAGCTATTCAAACTGATTTATCTTGGCTGAACAGTGAGGATACATTTAAGAAGATTTCTCATCCAGGAGATGTCAAAAACAGACTGCTCAAGCTGTTCATAAACAAGTTTCAACATCTACTCAAGTGTCTTTGGATTCTAGAAATCTATCAAGAGGCTCATCGTCTGGGGAGCCAGGACCCAGTAAGCCTCCTTCAAGAAAAGACACTAAAAAACAGAAAAAGGATTCTGGTTCTGGACGACTGAAGAAAGCAGAAAAACAGTTGATTCCAACGAATAATCATTTTGAAATTGTGGCTGATGAGGATAATCATATGAATACATTGCCAGATGATCGTCCGCATTTCAAGAAATTACATAAGCCAAAGATAACTCCCGTACTTCCACCTAATGGCTAATTCAGTTTTACAGTGGAACTGTCATGGGCTTAGGCCCAATTTTGTGTTGAATTAAGTCTTTTAATTCAAAAACATAATCTTCTTTCTTGAAGGACACTGATCATATTACTATGAGAAGATTTAACCTCTAACACAAATTTCAAGAAACTGAAAATAGAGCAGCTGGGGTGTTTCCATTTTTGTTAATGAAAACATTCCTCATGGTTACCACACTTTGTGGGGATGTCAGGATGTAAATATTAGAGGTAAACAATTGGAAAACTTAATTCTCAAAAATGACTTGCTTTTATTTAATGATAAAAGTCATATATATTTTCATTCTGCAAATGGTTATTTCACTTCTATAGATTTAACCCTTTGTAGTCCTTCACTTTTTCTTGATTTTTCCTGGAAAGTTGTTTCAGACCCTTGTGGTAGTGACTACTTTCCCATTATTTTGGAGAATGATGGACCTCCATTGCTTAAAAGGGTTCAAAGGTGGAAGTTGGCGAAGGCAAATTGGGGTCAGTTTCAGCATCTGTGCAGCACTCGTTTGCAACAATTTGCCATTACTGATGTTGATGATCCCATGTCTTTGTTCACTTCCATCTTGAAGGACATTGCAGATGAAACTATTCCTAAGACTTCGGCACTGCCAAAGCATTTCAATAAACCATGGTTTACTGACACATGCAAAGATGCACTTAAAGAGCGAAACAGGTTCCTTGAGAGGTTCCAACGTGAACCTACTAGGGATAACCTGGATGCTTATCGTATTGCTATGGCTAAGGCTCGCAGAGACATCCGACAGAGTAAGAAATCATCTTGGAGAAATTTTGTCTCCAAGTTGAATTCACAAACATAAGTAAAATCCGTCTGGAATAGGATCCGTAAAATCAAAGATAAAGAATCCAGTAATAAAGTTCATCATTTGTCTGTCAATGATACGTCATATTGGTAATGCATTGGCAGATAACGTTTCTCATAACTCATCTTCTGCTTTCAGTACAAATGCTTTTACATCTGTCAGAAATATAGCTGAAAAGCAGTCGATTAATTTTTTATCCAAAAATGCTGAAGTATACAATAGGCAGATCTCTATGGAGGAATTGCAGGATGCTCTTCATAGAGCCCATGATACTTCAGTAGGACCGGATGCAATTCATTATCAGTTATTAAAACATTTACCTGAATCATCTTTGATGGTTCTTTTGAATATTTTTAATAACATCTGGAATTCTGTAGACTTTCCTTCTGATTTCAGGAAAGCAATTATCATTCCTATTGCCAAACTTGGTAAGGATCCAACTAATCCTACTAGTTATCGCCCTATCGCTTTGACAAGTTGCATTTGTAAAACCATGAAACGAATGATCAATCGTAGACGTGTCTGGTATCTTGAATCCCACAAATTGTTTACTAACGTGCAATGTGGGTTCAGATCTAGACGTAGGACAGTTGATCATCTTGTTAGATTTGAAACGTTTTGTAGGGAAGCTTTCATCAATAATCAGCACTTGGTTTCAGTGTTTTTTATATGTTAGGAGAAAGCTTACGATACCACGTGGAAGTATGGGATTTTAAACGACCTGCATGGCATGGCCTTAGAGGTCGACTTCCTGTTTTTATCTCTCAATTTTTAAAAGATAGATCTTTTAAAGTCCGGGTGGGCTTGACTTTGTCCGACATTCACCCACAGTTGATGGGTATGCCTCAAGGTAGTATCCTGTCTGTAACTCTATTTTCTGTGAAAATTAACAGCATCACCCAGTGTTTTGACACCTAGTGTGGATTGCTCGTTATATGTCGATGATTTGCAGACTTCCTATAGATCGTCCAATATGAGTATCATTGAACGTCAGTTGCAGTTTTGTTTGAATAAACTTCATCAATGGGCAATTGACAATGGCTTTAGATTCTCAAAGGTAAAAACGGTATGTATGCATAACTGCCAGAAAAGAGGTCTCCACTTAGATCCACAGTTGTTTTTGGACAGAAATCCTGGGGGTTATATTTGACAGGAAGCTATATTTTGTGCCCCATGTTAAATATGTTAAAAAGAAGGTCTTAAAAGCTCTCAATATTTTAAAAGTTATTGGTAATAGGGAATGGGGAGCAGACCGCAGGGTTATGCTCCGTCTGTATATATCTCTTGTGAGGTCTAAACTTGATTATGGGTGCATTGTGTATGGGTTGGAACGCAAGTCGTACTTGCAGATGCTAGATCCTATGCACAACCAGGGACTTAGTCTTTGTCTTTGTGCATTTAGAACATCTCTTGTAGAGAGCTTGTACGTTGATGCACACGAACCTTGTTTGGGTGCTAGACGTGCAAAGCTTTCTCTGCAGTATGCTTCTAAGATTAAATCTTAACGGAAACGTCCTACACATGATGCGGTGTTTGACAACAGATATATGAAGTTGTTTGATGCAAGGCCAAATGCAATTCGTACATTTTCGGCGTTTTTTGACGCTTTCCAGCATTGAGTTAACTGACACTTTGGAAACTCCTTTATATTTTGTTTTACCACCTTGGTGTATTACACCACCTAAAATTGTGTATGATCTTGCACATCTGAAGCAATATCGTACAGATGCTATTGTGTACAAACAGTTTTTCATGGAAATTCAAGACAGGTACCGTAATTATATTTCTGTGTATACAGACGGATCACAGGATGGGAATTATGTGGCTTGTGCTACAGTTTTTCAATCAGATACAATACTTTCCACGAGACTGCCTGACTCGGCATCGATCTTTAGTGCTGAAGTTTGGGCAGTCATTAAAGCCTTGGAAGAAATAAAGGATTCTAGTGCATCCAAATTTATTATGTTTAGTGACTCACTTTCGTGTCTCCAAGCTTTACGCGATATGAAGCTGGACCATCCCTACAATTGGGATGGTGATACGAAAGTGTTTTTATCCATTGCCAGTAAAGATATTGTATTTTGTTGGGTGCCCAGCCATGTTGGTATCCGGAGTAATGAAAAGGCAGGTTCTGCTGCCAAGTCTGCTTTGGATTTGCCTCATGTCAGGGCTAGTGTACCATATACTGATTTTAAGCATGGTATCAACCAATTTATCTTATCGACTTGGCAACAAGCTTCATATCAAGCCAGTCTTGGGAGAGTGGCAGTTCTCTTATAGACAGTGCAGGAAGGATGAAATAGTCTTGTGTCGTGCTCGCATCGGTCATACATATTTGAGCCATTCATTTATCTTAAAGAAAGATCATCCACTTCAGTGTGAGCACTGTCAGTGTACTCTGACGGTGCGCCACATTGTGTTGGAGTGTAAGCATCTTAAAGAAACTTGAAAAGATATATTTGGCCAAAGTAATGTGATGGAATCATTTCGATTCCATCCAGAATTTGTTTTACAATTTTTACGTGATACAGACTTTGTATTGTTTGCACAGTTCTTTACTGTGTTTTTATTTGACTCTTGAATTTTTATATTTATGTTAATCATCACTTCATGTTTTGACTTACCATACTTTGACACATCATACCGATGTATTTTTCGTGCTGGGGTGTCGTTAAACATTCATTCATTCATTCATTCATTCGCAGCCCGGTACCTGCTCCAACCCAGAGCGAGTTCTCAAGGGCTCAGTGAGTAGGTGTAAGGCCACTACATCCTCTTTTCTCTCACAAATCACTAACCAGCTAACAACTAACCCACTGTCCTGGATAGACAGCCCAGATAGCTGAGGTGTGCGTGCCCAGAATAGCGTGCTTGAACCTTAATTGAATATAAGCACGAACATAAGTTGAAATGAAAAATTAAATAAGTTTGATGATTACCAATGCATCTGATCGTATTTGCAACAAAAAAAGAGTATTTTAAACAACTGTACCAATAAAAAAAAAGGATATGAAGTGCAAATACGATGAAATATCTAAAACGAATTGAATACAAAGCTAAATAATAAAAGGGCAGGACGTAGCCCAGTGATACAGCGCCCGCTTGACGTCATAACATGACGTTTCTTCACAATCCTAGCCCAGACTGGACATGTGAAATATGACGTCATTTCGTCCTCTTCTTCTAGTTGTGTTTGAAACATTTTGAGAAGGTCCTTGTTATTCATAAAAAAAATTACAATAATAATATGGATAATAAAGAAATTATTACACTCGCGTGTGTGTTGTACTGAATTTACGAACCTCGTGTCAGGATTATGTATTACCCTCGCTCTCGCTCGGGCAATACAACAATTCTCGTTTCGTAAAATCAGAAGACTACACAAGCTCGTATAATAATCTCTATTTATCAGCACTCGTTGATAAAAGTATAAAAGTATCAACTCGTGCTGATAAATTATGATGTCACAAGACACTCGGGGAGTATCCTCTATCTCTCTCCTTTCCTTTATTTGACTAGTACAAAATTCACTTTTTGTCCTACTCTATATATAAGCATAAATAGCCTCATGCAGGTCATTCAAAATATTGTTAATTTGATATTCACATGAGAAGAAATGTTTGAGGCCATCCAGGGGGGAGCTTGACCCGTATATTCTAAATAGGCCATGATTTCTTGACTTCAAAAATCGTTTCCGTGGGCCTGAAATAGTGTTGAAAATGTTGAATGTCACTATACATTTTTTAATGTGGCAGATGTTTTGTGGGGTGTTTTCCAAAATACTTGACTCAGGCAGAGCACTGTATATTTTGTTTAATCTTAGGAAACACAGACATTATGTATAATGTTTTTCACTTTATATTTTTATTTATATGCATTTGTTAATTTCAGTTTGAAGTTAGAAAAAGTTGGGAATATTATAGATACTCTTGCAACTGCAAGCTTAAAGATACAACTCTCAGAACTGGTAAGACAGATTAGATAATGTTTGTACTTTAAGTATTGACTATTACATATTATGCAATATTAGATGACTTAATAGCATTGTCTTTATAGTAATGTTTTAAATCATTAAGATATGTATTTATGCATAATCATTATTACCTTTGTTTTAATAGAAAGATGTATTTCAGTATTTTCAGTCAGTGGTCTAGTTGTATGATCTTACAGTGATTTTCTTTTATTCACAAGCCTTCTACTTTTAGACTACGTTTGTATCTATTACGGATCTTGAATATAATTCAATCTGCATGTTACGTGAAATTCCACTGTCATCCCAATCCATTTGCGGCACTTAAAAAAGCTTTAACGAGTCGGACATTTGGAAATTCCCGAAGAGTATCTTTACATATTCATATAATATATCTTGTTGCTTTGTTGTAGATAATTATTATAAAATATCACCTTTGAAAGTTTTCTGGGAGAAAAATTGCGTTTTCCTCAAATGTGTTGGGAAAAAAATACGCAATTCCACACAAATTTTTAACAGAGATCAAATTATAAAATTGAATCTGAGTAATTATTTGTCATAATGAGGCAGTGTGGTTAGCAAAATTCACAGAATCGTAGCTTAAAAAGTCAGTTTATTAATCAAAATATTTATACCGTTCCTATGTATACATTTCATTTTGCCAAGTAACAGTTATGAAACGGTATCTATAGTGTACAGTATAATACGTTTTTAAAATTGTTTCAGTTCATCATCAGAAAAGAACAACTGCTAAATAGCTGCTAAATATGATGACGTTAGTTTTACCAGCTATTTAGTAGTGTGTATATATATATATATATATATATATATATATATATATATATATATATATATATATATATACATATATATATATATATATATATATATATATACATATATATATATATATATATATATATATTCACATATATATATATATATATATATATATATATATACATATATATATATATAACAACTGTTTAAAAAACTTGATAAACCACATTTTATAGAAATGAGAGTTTAACCAAAGAAAATGGCTCAGATTGCAGACGTCAGTAAAAACAATTGGTGATCTGTTGACCTCTGCTAACCTCATTAATCTACCAACCATGTCAAAATGTCTTCAGTTTGAGTGGTACGATATAATCATACCATTAAAATATTCAGAGTTAATTTGCATTATGTTTCCATTACCTTTAAATGTCGGAAATTCCGACAAACCGCAATATCACAAAAATCGTGCCATTGTATATTTTTATGTCGGAACCACTTACCTAAACCTGTTGTTATACTCTTTTATTTACTGTAAAAAAAAAAAAAAAAAAATATATATATATATATAGAGAGAGAGAGAGAGAGAGAGAGAGAGAGAGAGAGAGAGAGAGAGAGAGAGAGAGAGAGAGAGAGAGAGAGAGAGAGAGAGGGAGACAGAGAGAGAGAGACAGAGAGAGAGAGACAGAGACAGAGAGAGACAGAGAGACAGAGACAGAGACAGAGAGAGAGAGAGACAGAGAGAGAGGATTCGTCACGAGTATTTTTTAATATGGAAAATATCAACCAAGTCTATGTTAATCGGTATTTGTCGAGGCTCTGCCGATTAACTAGACGAGGATGATATTTTACATATTAAAAAACACGAGTAGCGAATTCTATTTATCCTATAACACTTTTAAAATAACGTTCTAATTAATTTTTTTAGTAAATCACAGTACTAAAGTCGCCGCCATCGATAATATGACGTCATCACGATTAGCACAGATTAGTTTGACGTCACGCATTTTAAACAAATCTTTGAAAACGTTACGCTCAGGTACACCGGTCTTGTTGGCTTGTAAGCAAATGACCCATCCACAACAACAAATTACCTAGAGACCTTGCAGATTTCCATACCATTATTAACCGGGTTAATAAAGTAAATTATCACATGGGTTTATCACATGAATATCATGGGTAAGTTATAGGATAAATAAATAAAATATATATATATATATATATATATATATATATATATATATATATATATATATATATATATATTGTTGTAAATATCTTATATTGGGATGTAGATAACTGGGATATTTGTATGGTTTACATATTTACTGAAGTGTTTGTATGGTGCCTTTTCATACATACAGTAAAATACTCTGCAGGACTTGTAATAGTTTTACTTCATGTTTTGAATTACCATAGTTTGACACCCAATAGCCGATGTATTTTTCGTACTGGGGTGTCGTTAAACATTCATTCATTCATTCATTCATTGTAACGCTTGCCTGGGGACTGTTCCATTTTGATTGGTATTTGGTTAAAAGTGCTCGACTGGGTTTTGTCAGTGTTAAACCTAGAGCTGCGTCGTACAGAATGCACGAACTGAACTCCGTGTGTGCGTGCGTGCGTGCGTGCGTGCGTGTGTGTTGGTGTGTGTGAGTGTGTGTGTGTGTGTGTTGGTGTGGGCACGCGAATTTGGAAGCTATGGAAAGGTTTGCCGTGAACAACTGGGGTAAGTATGTTTGGGGTTTTGGGTTATTTGTAAATGTTCATTGTTATATTATGCATACTCAGAGTTGCATTATGTTGCAAGTATATTGCATTTAATTTGTTTATTATGACAACTGTTGTAAATTAAACTATACTATCAATGTAAATTGTTAAGACATGCTATTATAGATAGTGGGGAGGATATATCAGTTTTAACATTGATAAATGGGTTTTTTAATGGTATAAGTAATTGTATTGATTGGAATTTGCATCAAATGTTGTATGTTATACATGCGACAACAATCAATTTAGTGTTACTGGAAATGTATATTGCATTGCGAATGGCACAGATCGTCATTATGGCCGCAGTTCAGTCAATCATAAGCTATGTTTCCATTAATGCGGCTGCGGTCCGGGTGCGTCCCATTGCGGTGCGGGTGCTTGAGTTTGTTATGTTTCCATTAATGCGGTTACTGACTGCGATTACTCCAGTAATGGCATTCACGATACAAACACTGCAACATCACTTATTATCTGAAAAAGAGCTTATTATGATAGTCGCAACGTACAATTTGATACAGAAAAAGATTTTTAAAAAACAAAACAACAAACAACAAACAAACAAACAAAAGGAAGCGCCATTGTTAAAAATTATAACAAACAAAGAGTATACTAGAACCATAAGGGTCTATGCATTTTCAAAAGTTTATATATCAATACTTTTTGTAATCGGCTTCGGTAAATATTTCTGTACTTAGGAAATACAAATAGTTATTAGATCGACAAACATTATTGAAAATATATGTAACTTTTATCCGCCCGGTATTAGAATATGCATCGGAATTATGGGATGGATGTTCTTTAGTCGAGGAAAACATTATAGAAAAGGTGCAATTAGAAGCTGCTAGATTAATCACGGGTTTGCCTAAATTTGCATCCATAAAGTCTTTGTACTATAAAACTGGATTAGCAACATCCAGGCGTAAATTCAAAAAGCTGTGCACAATGTATAAAATAATGAAAAGTATGGCTCCTGATTTTATGATACACAGTATCCCACAAACAGTTGAACAAAGAGTCCTTTACATGCTGAGAAATCGAAATATTCCGTTACCCCTTTCTAGAACTAATTTACTTCAATTGTCATATATCCATTCGACAATAAAACATTGGAACAACCCATGAGCTGAAATTCAAACTTGTCAAAACAATTTCATTTCAAAAAGAAATAAAACCCGATGTCCCATGCGTTGCACCATACTATCCATTTGGTAATAGATGAGAAAATGTATTGCATATATGTATTATGAAGACGGCCCAGTAAGTTGTGTAACCTGTGCCTAATCCATTTGTTCTTTTAAAAATCAATAAAATGTTTCAATTAAATATATATATATATATATATATATATATATATATATATATATATATATATATATATATATATATATATATATATATTGTAAATCTCGATGATGGGGATCTGTACAGTCATACACGCGCTTTAAATTTGGTCTAGTACAAGTTCTATACGTTTTTCAACATCAAGTGTCATTGGAAGTACACGATATATAGTTGAAATTTTGGGCGAAGCCCCTACGATCCAGGGGAATCCTCTGTGCGATTCTTATGCGGGCTAGCTGGAATCGCTCCATGATCCGATCGAAAACAATTGCATGCGTTCCTGCGCGGTACGAAAATCAAATTAATGAAAACACTTACTATAAAACCAATGGTGTGCGATATTTGACGCACCCGTACCTGAATCGCAGCCGCGTTACTGGAAACATAGTTATACTCAGTCAATTTGGCATATGTTGATACTTGTATTGGTTATTATGGGTTTTATTAATAGGTCGTTTTATGGGTTTGAGCTGGTGACGTACATAGTTTGAAGGTTACCAGTGGCTTTTGGTTTCGCCGCAGTTTGGAGATGGATGACCAATTAACGAGTGGAACTATTGTGTCGACCTTGATGAGGTTTCAAAGGTTGAGCTACCTTTCTGGTGGTTCAAGGGCGGAGTGACCTTGACGATGGTTCCAAGAGCTCAACGACCTTGCTGGGGGTTTTAAGGGCTGAGCGACCTTTGTGAAGACCTCGACCTCTACCTGATGTTTCAAGTGTTTATGTGAAGGAATTCTGTAGTTTAGTAACTTTGAAGACTGGTGTGATTGAACTTGAACTGTATGTAGTATTTGTCAGTGCTTCATATTCAATTTCCAGAGAACACTTTACTTTAAAGCTTAAATTGGCCTTGTGATCATTATATTGTTGTTTGTTGTTTCTGTTGGGGAATAACGGGATTAAGTGCCCTCGGTCACTCATGGCGTGACATTTATCTAGAAGCAAAACAAAAACTGTTTAAAAGACTTCATAAACCATATTTTCATAGAAATGAAAGAGACGTTTGTCCTATAATTTAAAACAAAACAAAACAGATTTTAGGCATCGGTAAAAAAGGGTGACTTTTTTACCTCTGCTGACCTAATTAATCAACCAACCATGTATAAAAAAGTTTGTTTTGTTTAACAATACCACTAGAGCACATTGATTTATTAATCATCGGCTATTGGATGTCAAACAATTAATAATCTTGACATATAGTCTTAGAGAGGAAACCCGCTACATTTGTTTCCATTAGTAGCAAGGAATCTTTTATATGCACTATTCCACAGACAGGATAGCACATACCACGATATTTGATATACCAGTTGTGGTGGACTGGTTGGAATGAGAAATAGCCCAGACTATCATGGCACATACCATAAAGATAGCGCAAAGAATGCAATATTTATATAACCTTTTATTATAAGCAATGTGGACAGTAATATTAAATATATTTCCATATTTTGTTTCAGCATACAGCTGTAATGGAAGAGGCACTGGAGACTTGCGTGTAACAATCTTGGAAGGTGTGAACCATATAATGGTGGCCAGTGTTCATGTTACAAGGATTCGTATCCGGAAAATGAAAACTGTTACAGTTAGTACATATGGTTACCTCGCAAAAGACAGACATCCCATAAGGCAGACACCCATTTGGCAGACAAAACACTTTATTTGATTATGCAATGTATACTGTATACCCCTCTTGAGTCGTGAGTCTGTCTACTAGCTGGCCAGTGTTTACACAGTATTGTTTTATTGCCCATTACCTGTTTAAGGTCCTTTCTCATGCCTACACATTTCATATAGATGACTGTTACATCAATGATTATTATTTCTCTCATCCTCAGGTATATGAAACAGAGCTATCCCATGAAAGAAAGCTATGAAAGAAATTTCTTTCTCTCATCCTCAAGCAATGGCAGAAATAAGCAGAATTGTTTACTAGTCCAACGGACAAATGCATCTAGAAATTTACTTATCCGTCAATATTGTCACTTGTCCAAAAAAATTGTTTGTTTTATTCAAGTACAAGGATAATGTTTTTAAGTTTTTAGAATGAAACTGCATTGGAAATTGTACACTTCGCTTGTCCAAATAGATTTTCACTTGTCAGGACAAATGGGCAAGTGCTTATTTCGAACGCCGTCAAGTATATGGGACAGACCTATGCTATGAAAGACAGCTATTTAAAAAAATTCTATCCCACATAGGATATCACGTACTTGTGCTTAATATGATGTCGTTGGTAATATGACGTCATATTAAGGCGAGATGGTGATGTGAGATCATCAGACACCAATTTTATCAATATTTTGTTATTAAAAACCTTCATTATAAAAGTTATCTTGTTAATTTGTAGTGTTACTTTTTCTGCCATCTTTGTTTGTGTAAAATATTAGTTTATTTACTGAATGGATGAGAAATAAAAGATTCCATCATATGCGGTCATGTGGAATAGAACAAGAACACACTCGGTGATGAAAATGTCGATCTTGGGATTTAGTAAGCCTAAGCCCAGTTCGATATTCCCACCACCGCGGGTATACTTTTTCTATCCCAGATGACAGCATATGATGGAGTCTTATAATCTTACATGGGATATCACGCGCTTGCGCTTAACATGACATGGTAATATATTACGTCATATTAATGAGTTTCAGATTAATCTTTTGTAATTAAAACCTTCATTATAAAAGTATCTTATTAATTGTACTTAGCACATTTAATAAACATGGCAAATACGATAGAGTAGTTTATTTATGATAAAATGGTCAAATAAAAAAGTTTCTTTTTCAGCCATCTTTGTTCGTGTAAAATAATGGTTTATTTACCGAACAAATGAGATAAAAAGACTATCATATACAGTAACAAAAAGGACACCCCCTGTGGTGAAAATGTCGATCCTGGGAATCGGCAAGTCTCGTCCCAGGTTGAACACTCCACCACATTGGGTGTACTTTTTCTATCCCACATGACCGCATATGACAGAGTCTTATATAGTCTTTAACCGTCAATGTTAATTGTTCATTGATCATACCTTTAATAAATGGGTGTGAACTAATCTGAACAGTGACTGATCATATATATTTTTTAAATACGCTTCACTCATACACTTATTTCATAATATAAGTTGTTGAAGCATTACGAGGGGTATATGGCTTTTTATGTACCCTCTGTATGTTCTTTTACCCCGAACCGAAGGCGAGGGGGTAAAAGAGCACACAGAGGGTACATAAAAAGCCATATACCCCGAGAGATGCTTCTACAACGAATTGATCTTGCCGACATGTTAAACCATATAGCCAAATAATCAAAATAACGCCAGACAATAATTGTTAACAATTTATTTCATTTCATTTCAACTTATTTTCGTGCTTATATCCAATTAAGGTTCAAGCACGCTGTCCTGGGCACACACCTCAGCTATCTGGGCTGTCTGTCCAGGACAGTAGGTTAATTGTTAGTTGGTTAGTAGTTAGTGAGAGAGAAGAGGGTGTAGTGGCCTTACACCTACCCATTGAGCCCTTAAGAACTCGCTCTGGGTTGGAGCCAGTACCGGGCTGCGAACCTGTACCTACCAGCCTGTAGTCCGATGGCTTAACCACTACGCCACCGAGGCCGGTAACAATTTATTAACGGAGCCGTACCACGCGGACGCGAACGAAACCACTTGCCAGTGACGAAAAATAGTTCCATCGATAAACGAGTTTTTAACTTCAAATGTTTGTAATACGAAATTGTCTGAAACAGATATTAATAAAAATAAAATAAAAAAACACTTTTTTTTGTCAGAAATGTATGTAGTAAAAAAAATAAAAAAAACTGTTGCTAATCGCGCATTAATACAATAACACCACGACCGTAATTAGGTGGCCGAGTTCAACATTGCAGCTTTTAAAATTATTGAAATAGTGTATTTTATAGTAAAAATAAAATTAATTATGTATACTTGATTGATTATCAATGTTATTTATAATCTAATTATTGCTTTAGCATTAACTGGGGCGGCTGGAAACTGTTGGAAATTACAGACGGGGTATAAGAGAATTTGGCTCCGCCCACAGGGAGATAAGGTTTTTGTCCAACGGCAAACAACCAATGAGATTAAAGAATTTTACATGAAGGCGAGATAATATAAGTTGTAGAAGCATCACGAGGGGTATATGGCTTTTTATGTACCCTCTGTGTGTTCTTTTACCCCGAGCCGAAGGCGAGGGGGTAAAAGAGCACACAGAAGGTATATAAAAAGCCATATACCCCGAGAGATGCTTCTACAACGAATTTATCTTGCCGACATGTTAAACCATATAGCCAAATAATCAAATTAACGCCAGACAATAATTGTTAACAATTTATTAACGGAGCCGTACCACGCGGACGCGAACGAAATCACTTGCCAGTGACGAAAAATAGTTCCATCGATAAACGAGTTTTTAACTTCAAATGTTTGTAATATGAAATTGTCTGAAACAGATATTAATAATTAAAAAAATATATATATATTTTGTCAGAAATGTATGTAGTAAAAAAAATAAAAATATTAAAAATAAAAAACAACTGTTGCTAATCGCGCATTAATACAATAACACCACGACCGTAATTAGGTGGCCGAGTTCAACATTGCAGCTTTTAAAATTATTGAAATAGTGTATTTTATAGTAAAAATAAAATTAATTATGTATACTTGATTGATTATCAATGTTATTTATAATCTAATTATTGCTTTAGCATGAACTGGGGCGGCTGGAAACTGTTGGGAAATTACAGACGGGGTATAAGAGAATTTGGCTCCGCCCACAGGGGGATAAGGGATTTGTCCAACGGCAAACAACCAATGAGATTAAAGAATTTTACATGAAGGCGAGATAATAATGTTTTCAAATATGTTCTTTGTTTTGTTTTGATAAGTTGGTGCAGTAATGGTTTGTATACTACAGCTCCATACAGTTTCAATTGTCTGACCACAGGGATTAGTCTTGTCTTTACGACGATTTTAGTTGTCTTTAAATCTGTTTTTCGTTTTGTCTTGATAATTCAGTGAAACATTAGTTTGTGTCCTACAGCTCCATACACCCGTTTTCGTGGTCTGATCATAGCATTTATTTTGGCATTTTTGAAGATTTTGTTTTTGTATTTAATGTTAATATGCTTCATTGTGTTTTACACAAATGTGACTATTTTATAGCTGTCTACACTATTTTTTGTTAATACTTTTAGGATTTTATATTGATGGTGATCATCATATACCTTTGTTTGACACATATAAGCCGATGCGGGGTTTTGTTGTTGTTGTTGTTTTTTGTGCAGAGGTGTCGTTAAACATTCATTCATTCATTCTTTTTCTTGAACTTTATAGACATAGTATATATTCCTTTCCTTAAGCTGTTGTTTTGCATTCTTATTTAAGAGTGTCCGCGAATCAGCCACTGCAAAGAGCAGACACAAGAACAATGCAGGTCAGCGTACGGGACATGCCAAAAATGTGAAAAAGGATACTACGGTGGCAAATGCACCGGTAAGATATAATGGAAATTATTTTGTATTCTAATACATTAAATACGTCATAACATAATCATAGAACAAAGTGTAATGTTGGGGAAAATGTACATGTTGTGACATTGAATGACTGCATGCAATTAAATTAGTTTTTATGGTGCATTCTGGTCAAATCCCATTGAGAACAATGCTAACATAGGTGGCTAAAACTACTACATACAACCTTTCAGTCAACATATACCGGTACACCATAGTTATAAGTACGTACCACAACATTTTTCTAATAAAATGAATCAAAGAAACTTGGCCTGACGTTCCTCGTTTTGTCTATATAACAGAAAGAGTTCTTCCCTACTCTAGCTGTGCATAAAGTTGTAGCTGATGTTAGTGGCCCCTGTACATGTATTTCGCATAATACTAAGTATCTAGCACATTGATATTAGTTCAAATCAAATTGCAGTAAGTTACTAGCCAGATGAAATAACATGCTATGTTCTGTTACACTGCTGTTAGGTATTGCACTAGCTAAGTTTATTTAATGTTTGCGGCACACGTGTTTGCGAGATTCTGTTTGGAATAGTGCTTCCTGCAACAGACATCTTGAGATCCTTTGTGTGCCATAATAATCCTAGCATGTGTCTTTTTATCCAGAAACTGTGGCGTAGGCGTGTTGAACGTAATGCACAGTTCGTAAGTCTAGTGGTAAGGTATTCTATCACTGGAAATGAACCGTATCGAGTTCTGGACATTAGTGGTTGTCTTACATCTCAGGAATATCGATATCACCTTCTGTATGAAATTCAAAGAACAGTGTATCATCTCAGGTAGCAGCTGCAGTTTGCAATGTTCCCCAAAATATTAAGTCTACAGTCATAGAATGGCCATCGCATCACCAAGCATACATTCCATCAAACACATCTGCTACATTATTTGAGTTCAGTTTGGCAGGTGGTTAAAAACCTGAGGAATCAAGTATTCACAAACTTGTATATTCGATGAAGAAATGCAATACTTTCTTCATGGGCATACGCCTAGTACACCAACGGCAGTGATATGGTTTTGAAAATGTGCATATTAAAGAGTTGCAATTCGGTAGGAGAAACATAATATGTATTGGCAAGCGTTTTATTTGTTGTAGTATTTCTCCGTCTGATTCTAGTTAACGTATTTTTACATTTGTTTCAGGACATTTTTATTAATAAATGTATACTAAATTATACATGTTGTGTTGCTGACTTTAAGGCTAGTGAAATAATAATTGTTTACTCTTGTAGTTTGTATTTTACTAGATTATTTTTATTTAAATTATTAAATTAATGGAACTGATCCTAGTTGACTGAATACACTTAAATCTTTCAGTTTGTCCCAGTATTGCTCATTGTTACCAAGAGGTATGCAGTACAGCAGATGATGTAACCTGTGAATTATGTGATAACAAGATGTCTGAGATTCAGTATTCTTTATACTGGCCAACTGATAACCGCACATGTTCAGGTGAGGGTTGTTTGATATTGCGTGCAGTGTCAATGATGTAATTACTACTATGTATTACTAATGTACTTATTTTGCATATTTGTTTTATTGTTAATAATTTGGGGGGTTTTGTTCGATGAAGATTGTGGAATGAGTTATTGCTTGTGATATCTGTGTTTAAGAACCTTGCTGCTCGTATTTTTCATGTTTTCTCCTCTATGCTGCATAGCCACCTGTTCCTGGAACAAACAATGGTGCTGGCCTGGGGAATGCTCAGATCATCTGGCATCATCATGCATATGCAGAAGAGGATTTACGAAAGTAGAAGGACAAGACCTCACCAAGTGCGATCGTGAGTTAAATATATATAATAATAATAATGAAGTATGTGATACTTTATATATGTCCTTAAACTTAAACAGTGAATTCTTTTGATTCCAGTGAAACATAAATACAGTAGAATCTTTATTCTCTGGACTATGATTATTCAGAAACACTGCCTTACGGACAGAGTTTGACACAATAAAATTATTATTTCGTGGCATATTACTAAATTCTGTTCATTTCAGTTTACCACACCACCCTCATTGAATGGTTTTACACTTATCAGGTGAAAAAAAATATATATTTTGAGATTTTTCATTCCAATTTCGTGATTCGGTAGACACAAAATTGTTTATCTGGGCCTAGAACTGATGATTAATGTTACTGTTGCCAGACGTTTTGGACAATTGTAAAACAAAATTAATAATAATCAGTCTGTGGTCGGACCAATGGTTTCAGAACTGATGTGGGAATAGGGCTTCTTTTTGTTCTTCTTCTTTTTATTATTATTATTATTATTTTTTTTTTTTTTTTGCAAAAGCATGGATTGTATAGAAAAGGTGGGTATATGTATACAGTGAAACCCTGTTATTGCGATCATCGGCGGGACTTATTAAAATTGGTTGTAATAGAGGGATGGTCCTAAAACCGAATTACCAACATTCAAAATGATGCTTGTTTGGTAAATTTTGTTTGTGAATTTTATGCCACACCTCCTTTCCGGTTGTCATAAACAATGTCTAAATTAATAAAATTAATAAGTGTTGATAGTGTATTGACATTTATATTGAAGTGCAAGAATAACAAAGAGTCAAGACTGATTCAGTTATTTGTGGGCTTGGGTCCGTTCTTTTTCTTAATTATTACATAATAAAGATTAACAACCATCTGGACAAATGACACCGTCCCGAAGCTCTGGAACGTACACTGTCCCAGAGTAATAAAAACGTGTCACTTCTGGGTCAGTGACTGATTGCAGATGATCGTTTCATTGTTGACAAATTCCGTGAAAAAGTAAACTACTAGAATGATGTGGCATTTGCTTTCATAAAACTTGTTACTCTGTGTAACTGTTACTTTTCAACATTATTGTGTGAAAGTTATACAATAAAAGGACTGTGCGCCGTACATTCCAGAAATTAACCATGTCTTGCTCATTTACAGACCAACTGTTTGCTAGTTCAAAAGTAATACCTTTGTCTGTCCATCTAATTAAACATAAGACTAAGTATTTAATTACTTGTTTGAGCAACACATATACGTCATATAATTAACTTTAACACCATGGTGTAGACAACTAGGCATGATTTTGCGTTATTTATTGTTTGTCGATTATATGACATGACAGGTAAATGATATGGTCGCATTTCTGGAGTCAAAATCCACTGAAAACGACCTTTGGGTCTGACTTTACAGGTCGTAAACCGTAAAAGCGGGATGGTCTTAATACCAAAGTAATGTTACTATAAGATAATAAGGAAATATTGTGGTCTTTCAAATTTTGGTATTTGTAGCAGAGTGGTCTTAGAACTCGGGTGGGGTTTCGCTGTATTTTGTTTTATTTTCCAGTTACCTTTCTTGATCCCACCCCCTACCCCCATTTTCCGTGATACCTTAAAGGGACATTCCTGAGTTTGCTGCAATTTTTAAGATGTTATCGACTAACAGAGACTTCTTAACAATTGTAATTACATATCAAATATAATGGCCGGCCTCGGTGGCGTCGTGGTTAGGTCATATGTCTACAGGCTGGTAGATACTGGGTTCGGATCTCAGTCGAGGCATGGGATTTTTAATCCAGATACCGACTCCAAAGCCTGAGTGAGTGCCTGAATGGGTAGGTGTAAACCACTTACACCGACCAGTGATCCATAACTGGTTCAACAAAGGCCATGGTTTGTGCTATCCTGCCTGTGGGAAGCGCCAAATAAAAGATCCCTTGCTGCTAATCGGGAAGAGTAGCCCATGTAGTGGCGACAGCGGGTTTCCTCTCAAAATCTGTGTGGTCCTTAACCATATGTCTGACGCCATATAACCGTAAATAAAATGTGTTGAGTGCGTCGTTAAATAAAATATTTCTTTCTTTTTTCTTTCAAATATATTGTTCTGCATAAAATAGTAGTGGCTGTATATTAAACGTGTTTCTGATCGTTCTAATATTTGTATTAGGTTAAATTTCATATTATTTCCTAAAATATATTTGAAGGCAAAATCCAGTTTGGGCTTCTTACAAATATTAAGATGACCAGAAACACATTGAATATACAGACACTGATATTCTAAACAAGAAAATATATTTAATATGTAAGTTTAATCGTAGAAATATTTTATTAGTCGGAAACATCATACAATGCAGCAAACTCAGGAATTTAAATGTTTTTCTTCACATTTTTCATATAGCCAAAGCAAATTTTGACGACTTCCATTCTGTTATAAATGACCTCCAAATGACCTCACTTGGACCTACAGTGTCATGGCGGGTCACAATATTATTATTGGCGCAGCATTATTTTTGGAATTTAAGTCACTGTCGTAGCAACTGTGGGAAATTTTGAGAGAAAACCTGGTTGACGCGTAAGGTCAATATCGATACGTGCAGAGACCAGCAATATATTTTTAGGGAGACATATTTTTAGGAAAACCCCTTCTCCACATAACGATTAAAATATTGTTGTGAAAAACAACAACATTGACAGCAAAAAAAAGCACAATTGTATTTTTCATCGTAATTTAGCATCTCATGGAACAGGCTGTTGATCATAAAAAGGTTACGATCATAACAGCAGTTAGTGGTGTTCCAATGATCGATTATAATCGAAAAGTGATCGGATTGGCTCTTTCGATGTGATGATCAATTATAAAAATCCATAATAGATTGTGTGGGAAAATATTAACTGTAATTGTTCTTCCAGTTTAGATGATAAAATTGATGGAAATATATGGTGGTTTGGATTTGTTTTGTACATAAAGAAAAATTATATTAAATAGCTAATAAAGGTACAATTAGCCATTTGCAAGGTGCACACGACAATAGGTACATGGTCTTCATAATTCAAAGCCTTATGGTCATGGAATTCTAACTGATTGTGTAATCGAAAGTTGATCGGTTGGTGCCAACCGATTATAACCGGTGATCCATGATGAAATCCCAATCGATTCCCATCACTAACAGCAGCTACTTACCACGGTTGTACCGTTACGATAGCTTTGCGAAACAGGGCCCTGGTTAGTTTGGAAGAAATCGTACTGTCTGTATAAATGTGGTTCCACGATATGCCACATGTATATCTGATATCATATTAGAATGTTACTTGCAAGCTAAATTAAAAGTATTTTACAACATTATTGACTGTAAAACATTATTTATATGCAGCACTAATAATCCAGTCATATTTTTAATTAAACATCTTTCTTTGTATGTATTGCGTTCTTTTTTTTTCTTCACTTTTTACTTAGTGTCGGCACTCCCAGATTTGATGACATGTAGTATGCTAGTAGAAGATCAACATGGTCAGATCGTGAGGTCAACGCCAGGAAACATCTCCAGTTGTGAATTTGAGACCAGCACATATGCCAAAATTCAGCCAAATAAAATGTTGAATTTCAGTATCCTGGCAACGTTTGTGGACAAAACTGACAACAGCAATCCACATCATATTTACATCAACACGTCAGCAACCAACACAGGGATTGTGAGTGGAACAGCACATGTATTTGTGGAGTTGCTCAATGGTATGTGCTGTTTGCTTATAATATATTTGCTTGACAATTCTCTCGGCATATGTTACTTTGCATTGCAGTGCTCTTGTAAAAATAGTTTTGAAATATGATCCTCTATAGACGTGTCTTATTGCTAGGGTCAAGTGAGGGTATTTTTTTGTTCAAGCAGCGATCTTTGTGTAGAATTTTATTATTTTAGTTAATAGAATAATAATAATAGAATAGATGTTTAACGACACCTTAGCACAAAAGATACATCAGCTATTGGGTGTCAAACTATGGTAAATGTAAAACTAAAGTGATTATCAACATCAATATAAAAATTCAACAATTAAATTAGTTAGTCGAAATGTTCAGTAAATAATTGGTCAATAAGCAGACAGTGAACCTAAATTCTACAATACATTTTCTTTGATATACAAAGACTGTCGGTGATACATAATAGGTAAAAGTGAAGCTTTGTTCAGATGTTCTATCGTCATTCTTCACCACGCCTCTCAGTTGTGCTGGCTGATACTGTCGTAGGGTAGATTTTGTTAGATCTAGTCTTAAGTAATTCTAATGAAACTAAGAATTAATTAAAACCTTATAGTGCTTACAAATATATAACTTCTGAACACCGCCATTCTGTCAGATACTAATGCTTCATAAATATAAATATCAAATAGTAAATAGCAGGACAACAGGTGAGCTGTATTTTCAGGGAACTCTTTCCCCAAAAAAAATATTAATAATAATAATAATAATAATAATAATAAAATAAAACAACAAACAGCAACAACAACAACCAAGCAAACAAACAAACAAACCCAAACAAACCAAACCTAACAACCAAACCAAACAAACCAAACAAACCAACCAAACAACCAAACCATCAAACAACACAACCAAACAAACAAACAAACCAAACCAAACCAATCAACCAAACCAACCAACCAAACCAACCAACCAAACAACCAACCAAACCAACTAAACCAAACCAAACAAACCAAACAAACCAACCAAACAACCAAACCATCAAACAACACAACCAAACAAACAAACAAACCAAACCAAACCAAACCAAACCAATCAACCAAACCAACCAACCAAACCAACCAACCAAACAACCAACCAAACCAACTAAACCAACCAAACAACCAAACAAAAATATACAGACAAAAACACCTATATTTCAGTTACTACGGAAATAAGAAGTTGGATACAGATACACGTTCATTCAATTAAAATGGCAAAAACAGTACGATAAAAAATTAATATTTGTTTAACACATAAGCACATTTTAACGGTTTTTTAATATATATTTAAAACTTTGTGTTTCACACATTATGATTATTTATATACTTCATCAACACCGCGTTGACATATTCTGCTTTCTTTTTCAATAAAAACTAAAATATTATATATATGATACAGACCATTTTTCTGGGGGTTTTAGGTAACAGATCAGGGAATAAATTAGCATGAAAATGTCTCAGTTGTTTCTACAAGGAACACTAAAAACCGCTTTCACATGCCATTAAAATAGAATGGTGGATACAATTACCTGTCCACCCAATTAAATGGCTAAGACAAAGTAATATGTGTTTAATGATACCTCAGCACATTTTAAAGCTATTTCGTGTCTAACATATGGTTATTTAGACACTTGATCAATATCATAATGGCAAAATAGTATGGTGTTGATCGTTACGGTGTTGACAGAATTTATCTACAACACACATTCATCCTATTATTCTTGATGAGCTATGTTAAATAGACAAGCTGCCTTCGAATCATCCATTTATGACAATCTCTGAATGAATCGCCATTTAATATGCCTGTGATTTAATGTTACCTTAAATTCGATGAAAGATGAAATGAAGGAGGAATTATAACTTTTGTCTCCTTGTCGAATTGTCCATATGTTTGTTCATTTATCCCACATATGATTTTCTGGATTTTTCTTTTCGCAGTGCCTCAATATATTGAGCTAACATTTTGTGTATAGCTTTATCATGTCGATTATACTGATCAGGTTTGACTTTCATGGGGATTTGCCCATTTTTGATAGAGTTATGGCCCTTCAGCTTACGAGATACGAACATTTGATGAGGCCCGGTTGGGGATATGTATTAATTTAGCAGTAAGGCTTACTCTCAGAAATCTTGTTCCAATGATCATTTGTGAAATGTATAAATGATATGTTTAATAAACTTTGTGTATTATATGGGATATTTTAGTACAATTTGTGATGTCACATTTTGAATTTGAATTGCATCTACATATTAACAAAGACCTTCTATTTTAATGGATACGCAATAAAACCACTGTTTACACCGCTATTTGACATCGTTTTATATTCTTTAATTAATTATGCAAAGATTGCATGATTACACTAGACATATATGTTTTACATTTTGTAAATATACCCATATTTAGTATTATAACTGATGAGTTGTAATTGCTTAAAGTTGAATAAGAATTGAATTAAAGTAGTTAACGAAATACTAGCCTATTACAATTGAAATTAATAATTCTCTAATAATTATATATTAGTTTAATGTAATATTCACAACAAAATAAAAACAAACATACAAAACTAGTTAACGTAACAGCAGATTATTTAACTATATATCTATTTAAAAATATATATATTATATTTCAGGAACGCACGATCATGTACAGGATATAGCTCTGAATAGTGGCGCCTCTTGTCGAGACCACATAAACAATACCAAGCCTTCTCACATGATGGAGTGCCAAATAGCACTGAATGTGAGCCACTCTTTACAAAATGGACAAAGGTTGGTTTTGTTAAAATTATATATCATAGCATAATAATATTAATGTATGCATTTATAATTTGCAGTAAGTTTATATATGTATATCTGGTGTATTTTTAATATCAATGCATTTATAAATAGCATGTCTTCTCTCCATACTAATTTCTACGTAGATACTACGATAGGCATGTGTGGGCATGCGTGAACACGTGTATGTTATACTAGTAAACAGAACATGACAAATATATGTATTTCTAGCTGAAATATTTTGATTTACTCAATTGCAGATTATGTACACAATTTGAGATATCATCTGGAGGCTTTTTCAAGTATTTTGATTTTGGAAAGACTCCTAATGGAACAGAGATATTTACTCGTCAGACTAAGAATAAAACATTGTGTCTGAACTATGACAACGTAAAACCTAAGCATTGTTTATCGAATCAGACGTCACCATGTAACAAACTATTAATCGGTCTAAATAGCAGAATAACAAAAACCAAAAATCTGTCAATCCTTCTTGGAGATGGTTGGGTAGATGCCTGGCCTAAAGGCGGTTCACCCAAGCATGCATCTGGTATTCTAAAATTCATCTTGGAAGTACATGAAGTCAAAACAAAGGGGAAAGTGTTAGAAGTTGACAAAGGAAGTTTGTATCCTCCACTTAAAGACGAAATACTTGTTTCGATGGATCACAGTATATCTTTTGTTCTACCTAAGGCACCAGCTTTATACTGTACCATGCTTGAAATTCACGATGTTGCAGGCAATGTCAGATTTGCCAGAAGGTTTGTTCTGTTTGATAATGAATCCAAAATTGAGATCAAAAACAGAAATCCTTTGAGAGTCTCGACAGCATCAAAAATCACTGGATACAAATGGCAAGTATTTCATGGATTGATTTGTCTAAATTGGAATGATAGGTATTATAACTCGTATTACATCAACAACAATCTTTTGGCACCGATTAACCCTGATGTTGCAAATGAGATTACTGGTGTGTATGACCAACAAACTGGAAAGCTTCCTGTGAATGGAACAAAAAGTATACATGGCTTAACTGGTTTCATATATTCCTATTCGTTAAACAATGGTTCATTCACTCCAGAGAAATATGTGTATGACTTTGAAAAGGAATCTGTATGTTTCAACTTCTCTCTGTCTGATGGTGATACATATGTATTCAAGATAACCGCTGAAGACGTCATGGAAAACAGATTATGTGAAAATGTAACCGTACACATCGATCGTACAGTTCCGTATATTAACAACATGTGGTTGGTTAGGGGTGCGAACAAAGAGTTGTATGTTCATCACAGTACAGACTTGTCACACATGGTGTTGGAGTTAGAGGCGACAGACCCACACAGTGGTATCCTTTCAATGGAATGGTTTCTTGGGACTCAGTACAACACATCTGATCTTGGACATGAAGCATTGTCCATCATTAAACTACCAGTTAACGTAAGTTTTACTTTAAAGTACTATCTAGAATTCCAATTCATAGATAATTCATAAATAAGCTTTGTTATATTTATAAGACCAAACTCGGTGACCTTAAAACTTGGGACTCAGTACAACACATCTGATCTTGGACATGAAGCATTGTCCATCATTAAACTACCAGTTAACGTAAGTTTTACTTTAAAGTACTATCTAAAATTCCAATTCATAGATAATTCATAAATAAGCTTTGTTATATTTATAAGACCAAACTCGGTGAACTTAAAACTGATAGGCGCTGTGTTTTTTATTCAAGGCCTAGCCAAACCCAAATGTTTAAAGACAACTAAGCATTATAGTCTACTTAAATCCTTTGAAAGGGGCCATAGAAAATGGTTCTGTAGGCGTTGCATAAAGTAACCTATTGGGCATATTGGAAAATCTCAAGAGCGTTGTCGCATTATCAAGGTCATATTACGTTTAGAATGTGGTCAACGGTCAAATGTATGAGTCATATTATGTAACTAAAATGGCTTTAATATCAGAGTAGTTGTGACTAAAGTAGTGAATTGAATGTGTGAAGATACAACTTTACTTTGCTGATAGTTTATTGTAACCTAGAGGGCGGGTCGTAGCCCCGTGGTAAAGCGCTCGCTTGATGCACGGTCGGTCTGAGATCGATCCCCGTCAGTGGGCCCATTGGGCTATTTCTCGTTCCAGCCAGTGCTCCACAACTGGTGTAACAAAGGTTGTGATATGTACTATCCTGTCTGTGGGATTGTGCATATAAAAGATCCCTTGCTGCTAATCGAAAAGAATAAACCATAAAGTGCCAACATCGGGTTTCCTCTCTCAATAACCATATGTTCGACGCCATATAACCGTAAATGAGTGTGCCCTTAAAGAAAACATTTCCTTGTAACCTAGAGGGAGGAGTAAACTATATATTATCGCTAATGCATAACAATAGACATGACATACCCTTTAAACTTTTAATTTTATGAATTTGGCCATTCCTGCATATTGTGTATAAATAAAATGAAATGAAAAACACTTTGACAAAATTAACAATTAAAACAATTTTAAGACATTTGCATTTTTTAGTCAGAGAGCCCAGATGTGTGTTCCAGGGTGGCATGCTTTCATATAAGCAGGAACATAAACAAATTAAAAAATCAATCAGAACTTTTGGAAAGTAGGAGCAAAATTTAATAACAAACTGTGAAATGGGTTATTAATATAATATCTAATTATTTTCATGAGGGTTCTTGTCAAGGTCAAAACAAAAATTATGCAAATATTTATTTCAACTTATTTTCGTTCTTATTACCAATTACGATCCAGTCACGCTGTCCTGTACACATATTTGATTTGATATAAATATGTCATTGTTTATGTTCACTTGATCTAATCATACAAACCATATTAAAATGCAAAACATTCCCGTTACTCTGATAAAAAAAAGTGGAGGGACCAAAGTTTGAGGGTGGATTTCAAGTCTTTGGGACCTACACAAAATGTTTAGCCCCCGTGTACCTTGCGAAAGTACTGGCTAACTCCACCAGGGGGCCAAGTCCATGATGACTGTTGGTGGTAATACTGGAAATTTTAAGTTGTCATATCTCTATTAATATGTAAGTTAGAATCAAGAATATGGTGTCTATTCACATTACATAGAGGATGCCTATTCTTCTGGCGTGGTTATTTTTGCAATTTAAGGTCATCTTGTCATTCAAATCAAAGATGGCCGTTGCCACCATATTGATAATTAAAAACAGAGGAACTCTTAAAATATTTGGACTAAATAATAAATGAAGTGTCTATTTGCACAAAATGTTAGATATACAATATTTAGTTTTTGCATTTTCAGTTCACCTTAATCTTCAAAACCAAGATGGCCGTTGGAGTTCTTAAACTAATATGGTTAAAATAAAAAATGAGGTATCTATTTATACAAAACCGGTGTAAAAGGAACGCAGGTCCGTAGGAACAGTAGTCCTATCGGACCTCCATAGCTTAGGAACCATAGTCCTACCCGGACTTTCATTCCTGGTTTATTTTTAAGTTGTTTTATCCTAGGACTTGTATTCCTACCGGACTTAAATTCCTTCTACAGCAGTGACAGAAATACTAGTCCGGCAAATTAGATGTCCGTTTATTATACTCTGCAATTTGCACGAGCTGCCAGAAAGACACCAGAGAAAAAGTGAGGTTTTGGCAGCCTTCCCTCGTAGTGTGATGGATAATTGTACGAGTTTCTTAAGATTATTGTGGGTTCAAATCTCCATGTCAACAAATATTTTTAAGTTTCAGTATCAAGTTAGGGTTTTTTTACGTCATAGACTTGAGAATCAGACATGTGAGTGAATTTTTGTAATCGTCTTACATTTTTGTTTTTGTACGACGAATATCTTGCTTTTTTCAAAACTATATAATGCAACTACAGATATAAAGTAGGCCATGTGTTCAACACTAAGAAATTAGTTCTAGTAGTTAGTACTTATAACTAGTACTATAATGACCAGTTACTACAATATAAAATAACAGGAATAATAAGCATGAAAATTTGACTTTTATTGATGAACAATTAAAAATAGCATCAAAACACTTGAAATTAATTATCACTGACTGCCTTATGGCAGTTTTGACCATAAAAAGCATAAGATATGAGTTGGGGAAAGGGTCTCTGTATTATTATACCTGGCCGTTAGGAACACCATAAGCATTCGAGACTGGGTGGAGGTGGGTGTCGGGGGGGGGGGGGGGGGTCACTCCCCAGTGTGGGGCAAAATGAACTGGCCTAAAATCTTCACCATGCATTTCCCATAATTTTACATGTAAAAATGCAGACTGATTTGTTTGGAATCCTATTTAGCGTCTGGGTAGTAATGTGAATATAAATATACGTTGTGTTCCAGATTCGGACATTTTCGTTTCATTCGGCCAATAAAAATCAGCATGCCTCCCCACCCCTTCTCCCAAAAAGGAAGGCTGAATGCCTATTGCGACCAAAACTGTCAGGTGTAAAAGTGTCACGAGTAGTTAGTCTGTTTAAAAGGATCTTTGTAAATTGTGTGTGCATATTATTGACAGTATGATAATTGTTCAGGGTTTACTGTTTTGTTTTAGTCGGTGTAGTAGCCCATTGAGCTGCTAAAAACCACTCTTTTTCATTGATATTTCTATTAATTGATAAACATTAATGAAAACCATTTAACTTTTTTTTTTTTTTTATCGATGGTATGGTTTGTTGGGACTAAGATATCATGATATCATATGTTAGACCAAATTAATTTTTTAAAATGAGCAAAATTGACAAAGCAGGCACATGTTCAGTAAGCTCTGCAGGGGAGAGGTCTAGAAATTTGCTTTGAAGAGTGGTTTTTGGAACACGCCACCCCACCCCACACCCTATGTACACGCGCCTGCAACATTATTGACAAAGAGGCACAAACTTAAAATTATATAATAACAAGATAATGTATATAACGCAAATATCACATTTTTATAGTGAAATTATTATTATTATTATTATTATTATTATCAAATACCAGTAACAGATAATTGTGTTGGTATATTATATGGGCAAGTTATACTTATTTGCGAGTACTAATATGCTTCGAATTATGGAAAATGTTTTTGAGTTACTTTTAATTGTTTAAACATTTATTAGTTGGAACAATACGCAATGAATAAAGACCTTGGTTCTGCTCATGTAATAAGGTCAACAAAATGTGTACATCTTGCAAATGATATAAATGGAAAGTATTGGAATAAATAGAAAATATTAAATAAAGAGAGGCGCTAGTATCCTAAGTTAATTAAATAAACCAAAAAGGAAACTTTTTTCGTTTTGTCTACATTTATAATTAAATTTTGTATGTGTACCACCGGACTTAAATTTTGATTGTCCAGGAATGCAAGTCCGACCCGGACTTGATATCCTGGCAGTCAGACCAGTATTCTTAAGGAATGTAAGTCTTAGGACTTGCATTTCTAGGTATATTAGGCCTAGGACCTGCATTCCTAGGAGATTAAGTCCGGGCGGACAACTGTTCCTACGGACTTGCATTCCGTTTACACCGGGAATTCATAATCGTTTTTGTGAGTTTATTTTGCAATTGAGGTAATTTTGACCTAGAAATAGAGGGCGTGGCAGCTGTAATGAAACATTAAATTGCAAAATTTATTTCAAAATAATTTGATGTACGATGAACTAAATGAACAAAAGTTTGTAATGTATGATTGGTCATAATCGAGACCTAGTCTATTTCACAAAATTGACATTCATTCGTCATAACTATAATCTGTATTACTCGTCATGACTGGATCTGATAGTAATCGTCGTGTCTCTGATCATGTTAAAAGGGCTACATATGAGAAATGTACTGTGAAAACATAAGATCAAGTTCTCGTAGATCATCACTTTCTATCTCCACTGAAACCATGAATTACCTTAACACCTTTGTCATGAACTTTGTGTAAGGTGACATGAGTTGCTTAAACTTTTCAGAAACTTGAGATAAAAGTGGTACTAACCGAATAAAAACGAAACTCTCATTATACTCATTCTTTTGAACAACACTGAATAACCACCTGTTTCCAAGCCTTTATCTAGCTCTTTCTTTCCTTTTTCTACATAACCCTCTTCTTTTGGTCCTGGCTAGTTTGTCCAGTGGAAAAAATTCAAATGCCTAGCAGATATCTACACTTGCCTAGCATTACGATGAAAATTAATCTTAACAATATATTGTGCATCCACTTCTCAGTATAGAACTACTATTCACTTATGAGTTAACCCAAACATTTCAAGAGCTTTGACATTTTCTAATTACCAATGTGATGAACAACGGCCATCTTGGATTTCAATGTCAAAATGCCTCCAAATTACAAAAATACCCCCACCCAAAGATTAGGCACCCTCTGTGTAAGGGGAATAGATACCTTATTCGTGATTCTTTCTAACTCACATATTAGGTGAGGTATGGCGATTGTCCTCTGGTGGAGTTTTGGCGAGATACATGGGTGATTTGTTTTTCTAAAGGTCCCAAAGACTTGAAATCTACCTTCAAACTTTGGTCACTGACAAATTGTCACAGGGAAGCCAGAACATTCTTAGGGATTATATCATTGACAAACCAAATGACGTTATTTATCAATGTGCCTTTGTTTGTTTTATAAACATTCTCAACAGTTTCCGAAACAGTAGTACAATAACTGATAATAGTACTAACTTATTTAATGAACATATTTTTAATATACCTAGTTTATTTTACACATTCCAAATTATAGTCCAATATGTATTGCAATATAATTGGAATACTCAAAATAATAGTGATATACAACCATAATTATAAGTATACAATGAGTGTAGTGTTATAAGTATCAATCTATAGTGAAAGCATTTGCATAATCTATCAGACAGAAAGTTATACTAAACCATTCACGTAATTATTACAAACATAGACTGCTTTACATTTTAGCGAATTTTATATATGGCATAAATGTACATGTACAAGCTACCTATTTCATTTCGCCACCATTATGGTATCTTTCAGAAGAGATCATAATGGCTGGTTGAGGGGAGCCACTGTCAGTCCTTGGTACATGGTTTATGTTCATATACTTTTGTGAATTCAAGGGCGAGGGAAAACATGTTGGAACTGTATGTTAAAACTTACTTTATCTATAATATACTTTCAGAAAAACTGTCAAGATGATCATTATTGTTACTGTCCTTCTGTTGGTGCATGTGCCTACTTCAACTATACAGTGACCTTGAACAGATTGGTACATAACAACAAAAACATCGGTAAACACAACAGAGAATATTATTTTACATTAATAGCGACAAACGTGGCCCAGCTGAAATCATTTTACCATCTGGATATCCTGGTAGATGCATCACCGCCTGTTGCTGGAGTCGTACTGGAGGGACCACCAGAGGGACCAGATATCGACTACACCAGTGAAGATCATGTATACATCAACATACATGGCTTCATTGATCACGAAAGTGGTATCAGACTGTATCATGTTGCCCTAGCAGAACGATGCTTAACATTAAGCGAACTGACAAACACAGGATATGCTAACACAAGTATAATTCACAAGACGGTCAATACGATAATAAAGTTATCATTTCCAAGCAATGGACTTTTCTATTCCTCAGTGGTTGCTTTTAATAATGCAATGGAGCCATCCAATGTCATATGTTCAGATGGTATTACAAAGGACACAACACCTCCAATGTTGATTGATATGATACTGAAAAAAGGACAAATGCATAGGGGATTGTGGTGTAAAAACGCAAAAGCTTGGTATGTTGACAGGAATATGACCTCTAGAGAGTTACAGCAGACACCAGCATGTCAAATGAAATGCAAAAATCAGGAAAGTCTGGACTATGTAAATGTCCTACCTAAAGCAAACGCCATTACAGACAATGACACGTCAAATGACTTATGCACCACATTATCTGTGCTAAATGACGAATCTGTTATCTATCTTCCATCAGACAAAATATACTTGAAATGGAAAACTAATGAGCCAGAGAGCCAGATTAGAGATTATGTTATTGGTATTGGTGATGACAAGTCACAGACAGATGCCCCATCAGTGAGATCTTACCAATCAACACATGGAAAAGAATCTTTTCATCATTTACATTCTGGCTTGACAAGCACATCCATATTTTACATATTTCTGAAGACTACCAACAAAGCAGGTTTAACATCAGTGGTTGTGCTTGGACCTGCCATGATAGATGAGACCCCACCACAAGTAACAGATAAGCTAAATGTAACAATAATTAAGAATAGAGTGTTCGTTACATGGACCAATGACAGCATCAAAGACCCTGAGGAAACAAACAATCAGTTTACAGTACTGTATAGAATTGGTAAGAACATTTTTACTCCGTGCTCGGGCATAATGTGCATAATATATATACTCTTCAAAAAAAGAAACGCAAAAGGGTACAAATGGGTTATAACTCCGATTTTATGTTTCCTACCGGTTCATGCTTTGTGAATATAAGGTCATTGCATGTCCCAAACACATTCCCACGGTTACATTCGATAAAACGCAGCTACTGTACAATAAAGTTCCAAAATGTGAATATTCGCAAAAACGCAGCCACGTGCAAACCATGTCACCACTGCACGTGCGTTGTCTGCACGTGCAACATGAACACCGACAGTATAAAAGTGCAGGGTGTTCGCTTGCCTGGCCTCTGTATCTGGCCGACAGTTGACAATCCAGGACATGCCACGTCTCAGTGAACCGCAGAGAAACAATGCCATCGGCCGACTAGACGCAGGCGAATCCAGAACGGCCCTTGCCAGGGCATTCCATGTGTCCCCAAGCACCATCTCCAGACTGTGGGACCGTTACCAGCAACATGGATCAACACGTGACCTCCCTAGATCCGGTCGACCACGGGTCACTACCCCCGGGCAGGACCGCTACATCCGGGTACGCCACCTTCGGGAACGATT
Organism: Gigantopelta aegis; assembly: GCF_016097555.1. Lineage (NCBI taxonomy): Eukaryota > Metazoa > Mollusca > Gastropoda > Neomphalida > Peltospiridae > Gigantopelta > Gigantopelta aegis. The sequence continues at coordinate 48,629,588 of NC_054701.1, forward strand.
GACTACTGCCACCTCCACAGCCGCAGCAATACCAGGTTTGCGCAGGATATCCGACCAGACCGTACGGAACCACCTACGTGAGGTAGGAATTCGTGCCAGACGTCCAGTTTGAGGTGTCATCTTAACACCACAACACCGTCGACTCCGACTGCAGTGGTGCCAGATTCATCGACAATGGCCTCAACTGCGATGGAGACAGGTGTGGTTCAGTGACGAGTCCCGATTTCTGCTCCGACGTCATGATGGAAGATGTCGCGTGTATAGGCGTCGTGGTGAACGTTATGCGGAAAACTGCGTGCAGGAAGTGGACAGATTCGGCGGGGGTAGTGTCATGGTGTGGGCAGCCATCTCACACACTGGCAGAACTGACCTGGTCCACGTGCAGGGCAACCTGAATGCACAGGGCTACATTGACCAGATCCTCCGGCCACACATCGTTCCAGTTATGGCCAACGCCAACGCAGTGTTCCAACATGACAACGCCAGGCCTCACACAGCACGTCTCACAACGGCTTTCCTACAGAACAACAACATTAATGTCCTTCCTTGGCCATCGATATCACCGGATTTGAACCCAATTGAGCATCTATGGGACGAGTTGGACCGACGCCTCCGACAGCGACAACCACAGCCCCAGACCCTGCCCGAGCTGGCAGCAGCCTTGCAGGTCGAGTGGGCCACCATCCCCCGGGACGTCATCCGTACTCTGGTTGCTTCAATGGGCAGGCGGTGCCAGGCAGTTGTCAACACACGCGGAGGCCACACCCGGTATTGACTCCAGATGACCTTGACCTTGGTGGTGTGTCCTATCACTTACTCACAATGAACAATCCTGCAACATTTGGTAATTATCGGACTCACCATTCAATAATTAAATCAATTCTCCAAATGTTACGACAATGTGGTTTTGCGTTTCTTCTTTTGAAGAGTATATATAAATTGTATTTGAACTGCTTTATCTACAACAGTGATTGATTTTTGTTCTTGCCCATTTAATTATAGGGACAAAATATTAATTTTGTAAAATTTATCCAGTTACCCATAAATATAAAGTTGAAATTATTAATTTAAGTATTTTTAAAACAATGATTCAATGTTAAATTGTGAAATTGTAACTTGGGGAATAAGTAACTCAACAGAATTTTGAAAAAGCATAAGTTATGACATCAATCGTCGTTAAACACGAGTTATGACGTCATGCATATTTAGAAATCGTCTAGCCTAAGGTCAGAGATTTACCTAACCCCGTGCAAACAGTGACTAATTCAGTCCAGTGGGTAAGAAATACACATACTGTGTGTGTGTGTGTGTGTGTGTGTGTGTGTGTGTGTGTGTGTGTGTGTGTGTGTGTGTGTGTGTGTGTGTGTATTTCTATTTATTTGTTATGACCATTACTCATGAACAATGAACATTTGTAGAATTATTAATAAACAAACTATGCCAATGGTTGAAACATAGCATGTATAACCTGCATTTTCGTCATTCTTAGGTGTTGGCGACTCGTATTTGACAGCAATCCTTCAGACACCTAAACGTGTGTTGCAGAGATGTCGAATGGATGGTTTTGCAGGATGTGTTCAGTATCCTCTAAACACATTGCAGAAGCATGATTCTGAGCAAAGTCTTCCCTTTTTCTTTGAACTCTATATTTACAATACAGCTGGTCACTTCACACTGGTAAACACAGAAACCTTTAGGCTTCCATCCAGATTTCCTCCTGGAAATGCCACAGTCTTTGATATAAATCCTCTCCATCAAGAAACACAGGCAGATATTGATTTTCATAATGCTTCACAGCAAGCGTGTGTATACTGGACTGGTTTTTATCACCACCACAATGTCACTTTCTATGTTGGCATAGGACAGCAACCAAATTTTGATGATGTGCTTACTTTTGTCAAGGTACAACAGACCCCGGTATGTTTCAAGTCCAGTGCATTAAATTCAAACAAGAAGTACTTCATGTCTGTCAAGGCAGAGTGTTCTGGAGGCACTACAGTATCATCTTCTGATGGCTTTATGATTATAAATGACAGTAATGGACAATATACAATTGATGTTTATGATGGCGATGGATGCCACAAAAGTGTGTCAACAGGAGATTTTATCCCTTTGGTAAAAGATAATCAACTGTATGGATTTAGAGTTGAACATCTCATGCCTGGAATAGAACACAGACTGTTTATAACAAATGTCCATCTCAGTTTTGTTACAACAAATATCAGTTCACCTAATGCAATAATTGTAAGCAAAGATGTTAATGGTTACTCCATTTCATTTATACCAACGGTTTCTGATACAGAACTGTTCCTAAACAAACCAGTTTCCATATCCATTGCCCTCCATGGACATGTGAGTCACTGCATCAATGATATTGATTTTCAATCATCTACCTTTCAATATTCAATGCACTGGCATACAAGTGGTGTACTGGAGCAACACGTAACGCATTTTATCATATCTCTTGACCACACTCTATGTAGTAACCTGGAAGAGGACTGTATTAGTGAAACAGCAAGCTCTACAGTCTATAGCACCAGGCGAAATTACACTTGGAATGCACTGTCACTAACACACAAATCTGTTATTAAGGCAAGCGTTCAGCCATGTTTTGAAAATATTTGTTTGAAACGTTCATCATCGAATGGAGTACGTGTTGTGTACAAACCAAGGATTGTTAGTGTTGATGCAGAGTTTCTTGATGTGTCCTCAAATTGCACACATGTGTCAGTCACTATTGATGCCGTGTGTGATGCAAATGACATTTCTAGTACATTTCAGTGGTACCTTGCTAACCAACGTCTTGGACACCAACAAGTAACATCAATGAACACTGTTTACAAGCAGTTATTAAGTTCTATGAAGGTAATATAGATAGTTTTGAATTAATTATAGTACTACATTATTTTTAATTGATTTATTATTTTCGTTACTGTTCTTGATAAGATGCACACACACACACACACATACTTCCATACATGCAAAAAGGCACACATACACATACACACACATACTTCCATACATGCAAAAAGGCACACATACACATACACACACATACTTCCATACATGCAAAAAGGCACACATACACATACACACACATACTTCCATACATGCAAAAAGGCACACATACACACACACACACATACTTCCATACATGCAAAAAGGCACACATACACACACACACACATACTTCCATACATGCAAAAAGGCACACATACACACACACACACATACTTCCATACATGCAAAAAGGCACACATACACACACACACACATACTTCCATACATGCAAAAAGGCACACATACACACACACACACATACTTCCATACATGCAAAAAGGCACACATACACACACACACACATACTTCCATACATGCAAAAAGGCACACATACACACACACACACATACTTCCATACATGCAAAAAGGCACACATACACACACACACACATACTTCCATACATGCAAAAAGGCACACATACACACACACACACACATACTTCCATACATGCAAAAAGGCACACATACACACACACACACATACTTCCATACATGCAAAAAGGCACACATACACACACACACACATACTTCCATACATGCAAAAAGGCACACATACACACACACACACATACTTCCATACATGCAAAAAGGCACACATACACACACACACACATACTTCCATACATGCAAAAAGGCACACATACACATACGTATCTATAATATACCTACACCAATATACATATTTAATAAGAAACCAATTGGAAATTATATCTTCCGGATAAAAAAAAATTCTCAAAATATCTACTTGCTGTAGGAAAGGTACCAATCATTTATTTACTTTGCCCACCTTCTAATAATTAAACAAATCTAAATAAGCAGTTTACCAAATCATTACTTGTTTAACTTTATATGGCATACAGTGACATGTTTATGTGAAAGCTTCATTACCTAAAGTGAAAAGTTCTAGAATGCAAATTGCTATATTACTAAATTAATGGTGAGAGACATTGTTTTCAATTTTATTTAAGTTGTTTTTAACAGTTATGTTTGTTATTATGAGCTTCGATTTGCTGTTGCTAAAGACATCCAGTTGGTTGCTAATAAAGGAATTATTAGTGGCATCGCAAGGACATTCAAATTGGATACCATTCTACATTATAACCCCCACGATTGATTCAGAGGTTTTCAATATAAACTCATGTGATAATCACCTAAATTCAAGATTGCCAGCATATGCAAGAAGATGTTTTGAAGAAATATGACTGGCCCATTGTGTTTCATAGGAAATTGTTTTCACATAGCAAACATTATATACTCAGCGTCACTATTGAAGGGTCACTCATATTGTTAGTACTACACATGTTAACGATGCCCGTCCAACACACTAATTATGAAAGAATGGATGTATGGCCTTCGTGAATTAGGCCCAGAGTGAGGTTTCCTAAGTAGCATTTGGATTTCAATATGACTAATGTTACTTCCGGTTATAGGCCACAACAAAATGTTCAAAGTTATGCAAACACATTTTTGACTGAAGTGTGCGTGAATATGTGGATGACAATCATGCACAATTTATACCCATGGTGAGAACGCATTGCACGGGCACAACATACAGAATTTCAGACATGAGTGCCTTGAGACAACCTATTTGTTGGGGTGATAGTAGGTACATATGTTTGCATAATTTTTACCGTTCCCGATTTAAAATACAAAATGGCCACCAAATATAAATCCATAATGGTTACCATACACTTGATTTTGGGGAATTATAAATGTCATAGGTGAAGTCAGATGCCAATGTTTTAGAACTCTCAAAATTATTTATTGCATTTGAATGGACTCCCAAACCTTACCACTTTCCTCAGATTTCGGTGAAAGTGGCCATTTGGTATGCGAGTCATGTTTTGGAGAAATATGATTGTGTATCAAGTTTTATTCCAGTTAACTCATGATTGCCAGAGTAAATTATTTTCAAATATTAAATAAATATTTTAGTCCAAGTTGGCCGTCATGCCCTTTGCCCTAAAAAAAAAATTGCACAACTTCACTGCAATGCCTATTAGCTCACAAACTTTGAGAACTCTCACATTTGTCCATCTACTCTAATGGTACCTCGATTGGTGAGGAAGGAGGAGAAAATCTGTTAGGGGTACTTCCCTATCAATTTGATACAACGATGATCCTGCAAGCCAAATGACTATGTATTGAAGTGGTAAACAAAGATGACCGAGATGGCGGAACACTACTCACTGATCTTGAAAGTTGGTAAGACAAATTTGGAATTGATCTTAATTATAGAGATGGTATACATTGTCAAATAATGTGGGTTTTCCATTCTAAATTAATTTATAGCAAATATAGGGTCACATTTTGAGACAAAATATCCCCGTCTAGACATTTCCAATGGTTACTTATTGTCGTGTATATGTATTTAAACATGTAGGCTACCACAATTGCTCAAACACTGGAGATGTTTTGTTGTTATTTTATTTTGGGTCTTTGAAGTTCCATCATCAAAAGACAATTCTTTTTAGCCAATTTGTAAAAACAAAAATAATAATAATAAAACTGGGTGGGTGACATCCGAAAATATTTGCCTAGTATAGTAGTAATAATACAAGTAAGTTGGCAACATGTAGATTTCATTATTTATAATGAATAATAAATTGTACAAAAGAAAACAAGACAGGATTGTTAACAGTTTCATTGGAATATTTATTTGCATGATTATATACTACATAATACACACTACGAGGGGTGTCCCAAACGTTCCTGGCCTTACTATGAAAGAGGTGTCACAATGAGTCCAAAATCTAGAACCACATCTAAAGTGATGAATGGTTAGTGTTAAATTATTTCATTGTGTACAACCTATCAGAGCAAAACTTTGTTTTCAGATACCCCTCTGAATTTCACAGAAAATGGGGGTCATGCAGTAATTAAGTATTTGCATTTAAAGAAACTGACACTGAAGAAAATTCATGAGGATATGTCCGAAACATAAGGGGATGATGCTCCTTCATACAGTACCATAAAGCAGTGTGTGCTGATTTCAAACGGGTTAGAAAGGTACTAAAGATTATCCACGCTCTGGTCGCCCATGTGAAGTGTCCAATGACGAAAACGTTAATGCTGCCCTTGACACAGTCATACAGGACAGGCGAATCACCAACAAACAATTGGCCTGTTCTTCAGTGCTATAAAAAATCGTTTTTAAACTAATTGTTAACACAAACATTAATTTTCTGTTTTAGGTGCAGATGTGGAAAATGTGCAATTATGGATATAGCACTGTGTGTAGCTATGGCATCTTCGGTGTCTGGTCGCTTAAAAGTTGGAACATAGAAAGCTGGGAATGTTCAAGTCCAAGATGGAGGAAAGCTCTGAAAGATTTGATATCACTCCATCACACAGTGTGGTCATCAGTTCGTCAGTGTACCCTGAAATAACAAGCAATGTAACCTACATGATTAATAAAAATAGTTTATATATACATACATGCTTTTGAGTTCATTAGTCATATTTATTTTGTTTCTTAGATGATTCGGTTTGGGATCAATCCCATCAAGCCCATTGGGCAACTTCTCATTCCAGCCAGTCCACTAGGACTGGTATATCTAAAGCCGTGGTATGTGTTATCCTGTCTGTGATGGTGCATATAAAAGATTTGGAAATGATATAGTAATGTTCAAGTGTCGTAAATGTGGGTTGCACATTCTCGTGTGTGTATGTGGGCGGGGGTGGGGGGGTGGGGGTGGGGGGGTGGGGGTGGGGGTGTACAAGCCAGAGACAAATTGTTCTAAGCATATATACACAGAAAAAAAATGTATTTAATTATGAAATACTGGCTCCATAGTTTTATCATTCTAAAGCTTAGTACTCTCCACTGGCGTAGTCAGGATTTTATATGGGGGGGGCCTACACTATGTAAGTATACATGTATGATTTTATAAAATTTTAAGTTTAAAAAACGTTTATGTAGGGTATAGCTCCCGTGCCCCCCCCCCCCAAATCCATAAAACGCCACTGGTACCCCCCCACCCCCCGGGCCGTGTGTTGTGTGTGTGTGTGTGTGTCTAACTTATAACTCACCTTTTGAGCTCTAGTTTAGCTGATGTTCGTCATGGTTTCTTGTTTGCTGTCATGTGCAATCGTAGAACTTGTGTCGGTGGGGATACAGGCTTGGAACAGATAAAAAAAATGTAAACGTTTAGATGTCATACCCACCAACCACCTTAAATAATTGTTGTAATCCCCTGGGGTGAAGTGGCCACTAAAGATCCTATCCCATCATGCCGGTCCTTTACATTTCCACTGAGCTACTAGAGTTTGGAAAAACATGCACACTTCGCTTGCCATTAACTGCAGCTTTGGTACATCCAAACCATATTTCACATTTGAAAATTACATCCAAAAGAACATTCCATCCATACAATTCAATTCACTGGAATAACATTTTCACGTTTTAAAAAAAAAAAACATGAGTTCCAAATCAAATGTGTGAAAAGGTCAGGTCAGGTGTGAAAGGCTGTACACAATCACGCTTTCAGAGAATGCCGCACACCTCGTCACGGGGTCACGCGACTTGGCTCTTGGAGTCGGAAGCATTTTGGCAAGCGATGTGGAAAACGCGACTTGTTATTGCGAATATATAAAAAAACGGTTAATTTTTTGGAATTTGTTTTATTGATACTTCATATATATTGTAAAAGGTATACGTAGATACCAAACAATAGTTAATTACGTTTTCGACAAGCCTGGACCTTTACAAAGATCAACAGGCATAAAACATTTATTAATGCATTTTGGTTTATGAACTTAAATTAAATCTATATAATCAAACGTGTTCGTTTCGACTTGTCTTTTGTTGGTGGTGGTGATGGTGATGATGATGATGATGATGATGATGATGATGATGATGATGATGATGATATGTTTGGTATTGATTTGTTGTTATTTGAAGGGGATTTTTTTATTTATTTATGCTGTTTTGTTTTATTTTTGTTATTTTTAGCATCAAGTGTGCATTCCCATGGATGTGTATAGTTATCAAGATATATCTATATGTGCAAAGGTATTTTGCACATCTGCATCTTCAGACATATTTTGTAAACCTGTAAAACTGGCACAAGACATACACAACTATAAACCATATATACTATACGACATAGACAGCAATGATGTTAACTTTGAAAGAGCCTTAACTTTGATAAAGAGTCAATACCTTGATAAAGACAGTATGAACTTTGTACATAGAAAAGAAATCAACTTTGCAACAAGTGACATGTTGATTGGCGGTGTTCTAACCAACACAGCCAATCGGAATGTCTCGTGGTACCTGATGACAAATAACTATCTGCCACAGGACTGTTCTTCTGACAAAACATGCATATCAAATCTTCAAACTGTTGGTGGTGTGGTGAATTTTAGGAAGATATACTTGCAAAATCGTAAACTATATTACATATGTGCGCATGTCCAGGCATCAAAAGTCAAGAGAGAATTTTCTACCCAAAAACTGGATTCGTTTGCTGGTTGCAGCAATGGCTTTGTTGTAGATGATGAACCGCCAGAATCAGGAAATGTTATCATCATTGGACAAAACAATGGTTTTGTAACTGACGGATCTGCACTTACTATAACTTGGAACAGTTTCACAGATGTTGAGAAATATGTCAACATCCCATTTGAATCTGGAATTGCTGGATACGCTTTTGCATTAGGTAAGGAGCCACTATGTTGTGGATCATCTTTCTTTGAGTCTGGTTTACTTCATTTAATGGTTTATGAAAACAAACTTGATTATTATTAACTCGATATAGTCATGTTGTTAAGATATATATATTTTACCACATTATAATTATATTATATGTTACCTGGTATATTGAAATTATCTCTTTTACTGTATTGTTACTTTTTTGTTTTCTATTTTAAAAAACAAATAATCATATTTTAAAGTGTGACATATGATGATGTTATATGCATTTGATAAAGGAACTATTCCAAATGCTGAGGACATCTATCCTTTCCGAAGTGTTGGGATGACAACTTCTGGCCAACTTTGGAATCTTACACTGATCAACGGACAAGTCTACTATGCTACTGTCAAAGGTTATACTCCGTCTTTTCTATATTTTTGTAAATACCAATGTGAAAATTATCAATTTTTCCTTGTGTTATAGGTAAACCGATTTACGTTTATTATGCAAATTGTTATGTGTTCAGTTATTTATTCCATACCCTAACAAAGTAAATAATGTTTCCAGCTTTGATATTCCATTATTTATCTTAAAATAAATATCTTCACATTTTTATTGTAATGCTTAAAGTAAATCTTATTTTTGAATATAATCAATGTACCCATACTACATGTTTTTACTATTTATAACAGCATTTGACCACCTGGAACACACATCAACAGCTGTATCTGATGGAGTTGTTGTAGATACAACGCCGCCTGTACCTGGTACTGTTAATATAGAGGGACTTCTATTCCATCAACATTTTTTGCCACGTCGGGAATTTAGAATACAGTGGCAAGGTTTTGAAGATCCAGAAAGTGGGCTGTCTACTGTGAGACTTTTAGTTGGATTAGTTAACCACAAATATGATGTCATCATAACGAAGAAATACACAGACAACTTCGCTGATATCAGTGGAAATGGATTTGTTGATGGCCATCAATACCATATTCGATTTGAGGTAAGACATACATTAACAATCAATATATCATACAACACTAGTTTCTTTTATAATCAATGTCATAAAATGTGAGTTTCTTTTATAATCAATGTAGGACAAAATAACATCTTAATATATTTATAGGAATAACAAACTCAAAGTACAATTTAGTGCATATATGTCTTATGGATGTTTAATGTTTAAATGTAATTGCTATAGCAACAGTACTGACATCTGATGGGGTTTAAGGATCCATTAAAAGGTTATCTGTGCAGAATGGTAGATAGTAATATAACACTAGGCCATATACCTTTTATGATACACATACTTCCACTAAGTGAGCACTGTCAGTGTACTCTGACGGTACGCCACATTTTGGTGTAGTGTAAGCATCTTAAAGAAACTCGAAAAGATATATTTGGACAAAGAACTGTGATGGAATCTTTTCGATTCCATCCAGAACTTATATTACAGTTTCTACGTGATACTGACTTTTATTCTAAATTTTAATTTTAACTATCTGTGATATTTGTAATTTTATACAGTTCTTTACACTGTGGTTTTAATTTAACTGTTGAATTTTTATATTGATGTTGACCATCACTAAGTTTTGCCTTTACCATAGTTTGACATCCAATAGCCGATGTAGTTTTCGTGCTCGGGTGTCGTTAAACATTCATTCATTCATTCATTACTTCCACTAAACAGTTTTAGTAGGAACATATAAGTAAATGTTGTGATCAGTGTGTTATTTGGATTGGTGTAAGTTTGAATGCAATAAATATTTTATAATTTTGTTCATTTCCAGAATGGTATAAAGCAGTCATACCAGGCAACCTTAATTGTTGAAAACGTATTTTTCATAGATGGCAATGTTAATAGTAGCGCAGTTGGCTTTTATGATAAACCTGGTACATTAATTGTATGCTATATTTTAACACATTACAGACAATAGTATGCTATTAAACATGCTTCATCCTCAAAATAATTCGATCAATATTTCTGTGAATATTTTGCATACAGTTCTTAGTTTATGTACATCTGCATGCACATTCAGATATCCTGCTTTTTCTGGAAGAGCTTTTCAGAGAACTTGTTAGCCGATGTTAATTTGCAGGTAATGGTTCGAAGCTTCTTTCACATCGAAACTGCTATTTCTGACACCACCATCACCATCCCTCCACTCCCACCCCCACCCCACGCCTGATTACGAAATGTTAAACAATGAAAAGTTTTATTTTACAATTAAAAGGAGATATTAGCTTTTAAACTTTGTAAGAAGAAATTATGCAGTTCAATGCAAATGCCTGTTTTTTTTTAAAACAGTGAAGCTTGTTATTAATGTAAGTTCACTTCCCATAGTTTGGGACTAAACGAGGCCTGTGTGGGTGTGAGCTGTAAAATAGCAGTCCTCATACAAATGTAGTTGAAACCATATATTGTGTGCACAAGATCAGCTCTTCTTTGAAGTCAAAGCACCTGACAGTGAATCATGACCACATACCCTCACGATTCTATCGATTGTAATCAGTCTTGTGCAGAGAGAGATACGATATTGAATATGCTAATCGCAGATTCATAATCGTTAAATATGTTACAGCTTCTACTACACACTTTAAAATTTATTCTGTTTTTGTGTATTATTGGTGATTAGATTAACGCATATTATTAGCAATTTCTTTTTGAAAAAAAATACCTTCCTTTTGAGGGTGAAAGAAATGTTTTATTTAACGACGAACTCAACACATTTTATTTACAGTTATATGGCGTCAGACATATGGTTATGGACCACACAGATTTTGAGAGAAAACCCGCTGTCGCCACTACATGGACTATTCTTTCCGATTAGCAGCAAGGGATCTTTTATTTGCACTTCCCACAGGCAGGATAGCACAAACCATGGCCTTTGTTGAACCAGTTATGGATCACTGGTCGGTGCAAGTGGTTTACACCTACCCATTGAGCCTTGCGGAGCACTCATTCAGGGTTTGGAATCGGTATCTGGATTAAAAAATCCCATGCCTCGACTGGGATCCGAACCCAGTACCTACCAGCCTGTAGACCGATGGCCTACCACTACGCCACCGAGGCCGGTATTTTGAGGGGACTTTTAATTTTAGCAAGTTTTTCACTGATATGTATTCTAATTTTAGGTGACGAACCAAGCAGGCTTATTCACAGTACAACACACACCTCCTTTTATGATGGATGAATCAGCTCCTGATATTGGCATTGTTATAGATGGTCTTGATTTTGAAAAGGTGAAATGATAAGTTCCATTGATACTTTTTGTAACATATATGAGATAATATAGGAAAATGTTTCAAAGTGTTATTTTAATTATTGCAGTAGAGTTTGTAACATCTGTAGTAATCACAATATCATATTTTTTTACTTAGACTCTTGTAATAAAGTTCTTTAAAAACCATTAATATTTGTGACCAAAGTTTCAGGTTCATGTATATTTGTTATGTTATTGATTACAATTACTGTATATACATACAAAATTGTTACACTTGTTTCAAACCGAGTGTTTGTCAATACACGGTCTTAGCTAACGGTTAAGGTCCTTCTATTTTTGTAGAAGCCACTTTGGCTGAGTGTATAAGACGATGGACTGTCAAATGCCATGCGAATCGGTGCGGTACGTTCGAAACCTGCTGATTGACACTTTGTTATTTTAAATATTAATGATTAATAGTCTAGCATTGTAAAGAATGATAATTAAAACATTTCTGATTTCTCTATCTTTTGTGTTCATTCAAGGATGTTGACTACCAAGAGAATACGACCATATATCATTGTTACTGGTCGGGTTTCAAAGATGCTCATTCTGGTATTGGTAGCTACAAAGTTGGACTTGGATCTGACAGATTTGAAGCTAATGTAGAACCATTAGTCTCTGTTGGTCTCCGTACAAGTATGTACACTTGTCATAGTATTAAACAAACACCTCTACTACACAGTATTTTTATATATCTGGTACTTATTAGGTCATTACAGAATATTATTTTAAAGTTTTACTTATAAATAACAAATAAATACAATTTTCAGTATAACTGTGTTTTAGATAGTATTAATTGGTAGTTTAACTGTACCCATCTATGCTATCCTAATAAACAAGTTATTCAAAATGTATTATAAAGGACACATATCAAATTTGTTTACATTGAATCATAATTCAGTTTAAAATAAACAAAATGAATCTTATAAATTCATTTTAATTTGGTACAATCCATATACATTTTCATATTTATGTTGGTCCTTTCTTTAAGATTTCACGTGGAATATGCCATTTATCCCAGGAGAAAGGTATTTTGTCATAGTTGAAGCCTGTAATGCAGCTGGCCTTTGTTCTGTGGGATCGTCAGATGGGCTTACCATGGATAACACACCGCCAACGATAGGACGTGTCTTTGCAGGGCAAAAACAGAATCACGAAAACTATGTTGGTCACATGTAAGTTAGCTTTTTGCATAGCATGGTATAGGCTTGATATAAATCTGCATTTTATTTTACCCATTCAGCTGGCAGGTACAAACCTTTTTCTCATATTAATCAAAAATTGATGTAACATTTTAGTGTTGCTATTATTGACATTACCAACCAAACACGAGTATATATTAAGTAATTTGTTTGTATTAAAGCAGTTAACGTTAGTATTTAAACAACAATTTCATTACCCACGTATGCATCCGTTAGGTATTGTAGAAGAAATGTCTGTGCTCAAATCCACTAAGTTTCAAGCACAATTGTCCTAGACACCCAATACATAATCCGGATCCCTTTTTCGATTGCCTACGTCACTAGGTTATCCTTTTAGAGGACAAGCCCTATATACCACTCTTTGTACTAGGCATTATGGGTATGGGTCTTTTATAAGCACTTTCTCATAAACACTATGGCACACACCACAGCTTTAGATATACCAGTCATAAATCACTGGATGGCAGTGGAAAGGTTCACATGATCTGTGGGAATCAATCCTATGACATATTACATTGTCTGCAAATGCTTTATTACCAACTCTCAATACACCAATGAAAATAAAAAGTGTCATTAAAAAAAGATATCTCTAATAATTTTATAATACTTAATTAACCATTATTTTATGCTAATAAATATTTATATATGCCTTTTCCGTGTTTCATATAATTCATATTTATTAGCCTTTCACTTTCCCAACTAACAAAACGTACAGAACGTGCAATTACATTTATCAAAATCAAGATGTGATCATTATATATTACTATTATGCCACTGATTGTTTATAATACAGCCGTTATAACCATAGGATGATTTAAATAGTTTAGTATAAATTATTTTAATGATGTTATATTAACTTATCAGGTCAACATTATCTGGACATTGGCTAGGCTTTGAAGATCCAGAAACGGACATTGTCAAATTTGAATGGTGCCTTGGTTATGAACAATATAAATGTGGTATTCTTTTACAGAGTACAAACAGTTTCAGTCACCACCCATTATAGTTGACTCCACAGCACCACACATACGACGAGGTCAAACTGTGATGGATTCTGATAAAACGTGTGGAATAGACTATGATTTTATGACCAGGAGCAGTCTTATAACAGCATGCTGGGGACGTGTATTCCAAGACTCTCAAAGTGGAATTGATTCATATGTTATTCAAATGGGCTCCAGTCCACATGGTATGATAAAATTATTACATATGATTGTTATATATTTGCTCAGTATTTTATTTAACCTAGATATACTAAAGCTGAATGTAGTGTTAGAGGTAGATCTATGATTTGACTAATGGAGACAACTTGCTAAGATTTTTGTTGTGCGTTATTCTCTATTAGTAAAAGTAGGTTTCTCAGTAAAACTGGAAATGCATTTCTATTGACCAATTAACGCTTGACAGCACACTTAAATCAGTGGTTTAATTTCATTACACTCTACTACCACCCCACCCATTTTTACCAAAGACAATGTTTTGGACTATTTGACTACCACTCAAATTAAGTGTTGTTTTGTTTTGTTTTGTTTTTTGTCTTAGTTTTTTATATATATATCATACATCTATTTAAACAGAACTATAGAGATGTGCTGATTTTTGTCGCCATTCATAAATGACACTTAAAGGTAAATTATCATAGATGCAAATGTCATATTTCGTCAATTTACACTAGAAAGTAAAGGACCATACCTACAGCAAGGCAAATATTAAAACTGTAATGTGTTGAAAGTTGACATTAACAGTAGCTTCTTAACGAATCCAGGGTAAAACGAGAAAGTAAACAATAGCTTTACTTCGCGAGGGATATCCTGTATAACAGCACATAGTTATTTGCTATAAATATTGTTACGTAACGAGATCACACTACAGATTTACCAATAAACTGTGCATTCTGCTAGTAAATGATATTATTTGTGTGCAATTTTTGTAGACGTAGCTAAGGGTATAAGCTTTACAATTTGAAACAAAAATTAATACAACCATTAGTGTTTATGCAACTTTGACACTGCCCCGTTAACTATATAAACTCTCTGTCTAAATGTATTACCCAGACTAACCTTTTTCTGATCTGCTAACAACACACATTGAATTTGTTCATGTCTTGATTTTTCAGGATCTGATGCAATAAAACCTCAGGATGTTGGAATGACAACAAACTATTCTGTTTCCCAAAACCTACTTAAAGCAGGAACTAAATACTATGTTACTGTAAAAGCTATCAATAAAGCAGGCCTCTATTCAGTGGCATTTTCTGATGGGTTTGTCATAGACGATGAACCCCCACTAACTGGTGTGGTCTTCAATACCGCAGAACATGTTAACCAAGCAGCACAATCCTCACTTTCCTCATTTGGAGTATCCTGGCGTGGTTTCCAAGACCACCATTCGGCTATAGTCAACTACCAAGTGGCAGTCTATAAAACTACAGATGTTCTCTCAAAACTGTTCCAGGTCAACACTGGTTTTAAGAACAGCATAGCTCTCAGTAACGTATCCTTTGTTCAAGGAAAACGATACCAAGCATCTGTCACAGCTGTTGATTCTGCTGGACATGTCAGTAAAACCATAATGTCACCTCCCATCCTGGTTGATTCTAGTCCACCTTTTGGATTCGAGTGTTCACATTTTTCAGACATCACGTTGAATATTACGTGGATCAACAAACCAAAATCCAACAAGACATTGCAGACCAGCAACATCAAAGGCTCCATTGATGTATCGAAACAATTATATTTCAAGATTCGTGTCACTAAACCGTTTCAAACTGAATACCTGTTTTCTGAAATGAATATTTTCTTTAAAGTTGGTGACGCTTTTGTTCCAACACAGTTTTTATTAACTGACAATGCAACCAGAATTGAAGCCCACCATTATTTCATTGCACCAAAATCTGGAAGTCTTGATGTCGAAATACTAACCGAACAGGCCGATTTAATATCTGAGACAGATGTCTTCATGTTTTCTTGTGATGAAATTAAGCAAACTGTTGATTATAGGGCTTTGACAGTTCAGCAAATAATGCCATCTCTTGTTTCCATTTCTGCAGGAGTCAGTGATCCGGAATCCGATCTTATGCGAATAAAGATTGGTGCTGGAACGACAAAAGGAGGATTTCAAATACGACCTCTCAAGTCAACATTTCTCCATTTCGATGAATTAATAGAAACCAATATCCCTCATGGCACACCAGTCTTTGTTACAGTCACAGCTGAAAATTCTGCTGGATTAGTGTCTGTTTTCCAATCAGACCCCTTGATCATTGATCATACACCACCTTCTATTAGTAAGACTGCAGTATCCCTGGTTTATTCTTCTGACGGGAATTACAAGATGACTGTGACTGCTGACGTAACATGGACCGTACGTGATGAGGAGAGTGGAGTAAAATCTTGCTGGTGTGCTTTAGGTGAGTACTCATAATCTTACTGGCATATTTATAAATGCTTAAAGTTACAACATTTCTGACTGATGTTTATCTTAGTATACTTTCAAAACGAATGAGCTCAAATAATAATCTCTCCTAAATCAGTGTTCAAAATGTGGTATGTTATAATAGTTTACTAAAGCAAACGACTATATTACGGTATCAGCATAAACTTCCATGGTTCACTGTTTTTGTGAATCATGAATAATGTCAGATAACTGAAGTCAGAGGTATTTCGAATGGGATATCAAATTCGGAGTTTTTGCCAATTCAGTGGGTGGGGTGTTTTGAATGTCTCATTATAACCACAACTGGAAAGTTCCGTGACACATTGATATGTTCTAATTTTAAATGAATTTTAAATTTTATAAAGATAAAGTGAATTAAATAATCTTTATTATTATTATTAGGCCATATTTGAAATAGTGTTTTTTTTCTGGATCCTACCATTGATTGGTATTTCATATTTAGTCAGCTTTTTAAATATTATGTTGCAAAATAATAACAAGGTGTGGTTGAAACGAGATTAGAAGTGACTTAAAAGTAATTTTACGAGTCTGTTGGGTACAGAAAATGGTGTATTTGAAGTTTTCTGTTTTGGTCCGTTGTAGCTGATGTTACATTCTTAAATTAGGTAATTTGTTAATATATTTTTAATTAAGTAGAATACACTTGTTTTAGTTTGTGATTTGCAAGGTATTTTATTGTATTATATTAACTTATCAAAACAATACATTTACTGTGTTATGTTCTCTAACAACATTTTATATGTGCATATTTGTCGTTATAGCAAACCAGGATTTGACTATTTCAATTTGATGCAGTAAGAGGCAGTTCATCTTCAAATATATCTTAATAAAACGCCAGTGTTTTGTTAAAAAAAAAACAATTTCATCGTTGCATGCGGAGTTTCTTACCTGGTCTCTTTTATTTTTCATATAATAAACACAAATATATTATATAGATTGCTGATATGGGGAAGATTTAATGTTATTTCCAGTTAAACTTTTTGTTTTATATATGACTTTGTTCTAATTTATTTACAGGATATAAGCCACTATCTAAACATATACAGCCCTGGACACTAGCCCCAGAAATTACAAACTGTAGACTGAATGTCGTCAATGCTTCCCATCATCAGGAGATTTATGCCAGTCTGAAATGTTTCAATCAGATTGAACTCCACTCAGCTGTATCAGTGGGTCCTCGTATTGTTCTGCTGCAACCGCCATCAGCACAAAAAGGAAAGGTTATGTTCATACTGTCCAATGAATCGCCTGAAAGTACAGTCAGACCTCCAGCACAACTTGATACAAAACACTTGCAGATGGCCTGGGTCAACCTTGGCGATGACCACAATATTAAAACATTCCGTTACCGCATCACAGCTGGAGGAGTACCAATAACACAGTGGAAAAACACAAGTCTGAATTATGCTGAGCTTGATGTTGATCTTCATGATGGGCAGACTTGCACCGCAGAGGTGATGGCAGTGGATACCCGAGACCAACACAGTGACGTCATTGCTGGTGCTCTTGTTGTTGACAGTCGCCCTCCCATACTCACAGGTATCTACCTTAGTAGTTACATCCATAAGGATCTTATGAACGTTGGGGGGGGGGGGGGGGGAGATCTGTCAACCCGATAAATATCTTCATACACACAAACATACGGACATGCATACATACATACATCTATTTGTATATGAAGATATTATACGGGTTGATAAAACGATAGATAGATAGATAGATAGATAGATAGATAGATAGATAGATAGATAGGCAGGCAGGCAGGCAGGCAGGTAGGTAGGTAGGTAGGTAGGTAGATAGATAACTTATGGGGGAAAACAAAAATCATTAGATCGGATAGTGGTAACTTACTGGAAATTATTCTTAAAGTGTAATATTTCTGTCCAATTCCAACTACGAAGTATACATTTTGTATATTCCAAACTACGAAATATAATTTTGTTTCATTGAGCTTTTTTACTTTACATAGAATCCGTTGATGAGTTTCAGTGAGTGTTTATACATTCAATTTGTTTAACATTTCAGGTTCAACCATTACAGCGCAATGGCGGGAAGGCACGGTTTACTTAGACTGGGGGAGAGTATTCTTCCATCAGAGGTCAGCGTTGGTGTATAGCATCGCAGTCGGTTCGAGAAATGGCTACACTGACTTGCTGCATGATTTAGAAATGCATGTAACAAGTGTCACGGTTAACGTGGACAGCTCTGTCAAATCAGTGTATGTTGTTATCAAGGCAACTGCAGACAACGGTGAATTTGTCATTTACAGTACATATGCATCAAGGCAATGAGGGGCATGACATCCAAGAACTGTTTCTCCTTATAAATATTACAAGTGAAATATGACAACTAGAACAACATTCGTATTCAATAATAAAATGCTTTTGAAACGTATTTAACAATATAAATGTGTGACCTTTCTTATAGTCATTGTTATAATAACACATAATTATAGCACTTAAAATGTGCCAATGAAATTAGCATAAAAGCAGATACAAAACAAAAATACGCCAAATTTGTATTAAAAATAATTATTTCTTCTGGTGGTTTTAATACTTTTTTAGTATGAAATATTTATCTGATATACGTTTTGTCCTACAAATCTATAACGTACAAATGGTAAAATCTCCCTCTAAACAACTTATTTGTCATGTCGTGATGTTATTCTTGCACACGATATTGGGATCGACATATAAATTATAAACATGATTTTGAATGTTGTTGTCAGTGAATTGTAATAATAATAACAGATTAAAGTTAATCGATGATAACATATTTTTAATTCTGTGGCTCTATGTCTTCATATATAAATAACATTAACATAAATTAATAAATGTACGATTTGGGGTTTTAAGTCTCTAAAATGTTTAATATTCAAAATATGTTCACCGAAAAATGTAGAAAACAGTTTTGTTTATTTTTAGAGCTTTATCTTTCTCCCTAGTTTTATTTTTGGGTATTTCGATGAATTCTTAGGGTTAAAATAAAAACTTTTTCTTCATATTTACGATATTTATCTTAGGTTAAAATTCTAAAATAAATTGCATCACTGTTTAGCTCGGCTATATTGTTCGTCAGCAGAGATATTTTAATACCGATTTGTCCATCATTCGTCCCTCAACTTTTCCTTTAAAGTCTATCTTTGAAATCGCATCCAGTGTATATGACCCTTGAGCTTTTAAATAGCGAAGCTCTCTAGGCCGTCAAACATTTTGTTACATTTTGTTGCTTTTTTATTTTGTTTTGTTTTTGCTTCATCAAATGTAAATTTAGAATTGCATAGGTATTTTATTTGTTTTTATAAATCATAAAATAATGAAATAATTATATAGCCTATTTTATTAATTATATAGCCTATTTTATTAGTTTACAAATATATTTGTAATACATTTTTAGCTTTAGCTTATTTTAATGTAATTGTATATTTTGTGCTAATATATTTTAATTAACGAATACCATGGTGGTATATACAGTAATAGTTATGTGAGTAATTTGTATATAGGGGCGGATCCAGGATTTGACTTTGGAGGAGATTCAGATAAAAAGAGAGGTGTTAAGAGGTGGGTTGGGGGGGGGGGGGGGGGGGGGGGGGTTTGCGTTGAAGTTAACCTTTTTACTCTTTCTTTTTCTCTGGTATTTTTTTGTTTCGGGGGTGGGTATGTCTTAGGGGGTTGTTGTAATTATGTCGACTATTTCATTTCCATCCATTGGTTAAATCCTAGATCTCCTAAATTTATAATACACAAAACTTGAAAAATATATTTTTTTTTTTTATTATTATTAGACGTGTGTTTAGTTCGGAGCTTGTGTTAAATAAAATCTTATTTTAGCATTGCATCATTTTGTTTTGTATTTTGTTATTGTCAAAGTAGGACTATTTAGGGTGTTGTTCATATTTACCAACATTTTAAACTGTACCTTTTGGGGATACTCCTTGCCCCTCCAAAAACGTGAGTGAAAAATGTTGACTCGCGCGTAGTATACGGTTTGTACAGTTGTGAAAACCAACTCGGCGTTTAAGGGGAGCTATCACTTTAAGTCTCCATCAACTCTTCTGAGATACATCCGTCGAGAAATTTGGAGGATGTGCCCAAGACTGCTGTGCTCGAACCTTCTTTGGATGTTAGCACGTGTCAAATGATTGATTGATTTATTGATTTATTGACCGACTGCTTGAGACTAGATCAAAGAGTATTTTTAGCTTCCCATAGTATGCGAATTTATACGGTATCAGTATGGTAATATCTTAAAGGGCTACCCATTATCGAAGTTAGGGGAGCAATTAACTTCTCCCCTTAATTAGTTTTTTCACGGCCAGGGCCCCCTTCCATAAAGCGATCTTAGCTGTAAGATCACCTTAAGGGCATCTACGGTAATTAGTTAATAGTGCTAAGATCGCTTGGTGGAAAGGGCCCCAGGTCAGTGAAAATGTAGATCATTATCAACATTTTGTTAAAATAACATCGCACGACAATTCGACTTGTTAAATAGCACAATATCATCTGAAACACATGTGCATTTATTTTGTCCCATAAAGTACTTTATTCAACCCGTTATATAAAAAGTAAAGTTTGTTTTATTTAACGACGCCACTAGAGCACATTGATTTTTTATCTTATCGTCGGCTATTGGACGTCAAACATTTGGTCATTCTCACACTGTTCTTTAGAGGAAACCCGCTGTTGCCACATAGGCTACTCTTTTACGACAGGCAGCAAGGGATCTTTTATTTGCGCTTCCCACAGGCAGGATAGCACAAACCATGGCTTTTGTTGAACCAATTATGGATTACTGGTCGGTGCATGTGGTTTACACCTACCCATTGAGCCTTGCGGAGCACTCACTCAGGGTTTGGAGTCGGTATCTGGATTAAAAATCCCATGCCTCGACTGGGATCCAAACCTACCAGCCTGTAGACAGATGGCCTAACCATGACGCCACTGAGGCCGGTCAACCCGTTATATAGTCGTCATATCCCGCTTTGAGATATGGGGTAATTATGGATACGTATCCAGGGACGTGGGGGGGGGGGGGGGGGTCGGATGAGAACTAAAACATACAGGTCTATACATATGGAGTTTCTGGTGGTGCAAAAACAAAATAGAAAAAGGGTCCACTTGGTTCATATTCGACCACCCCCCCCCCCCCTCCAGGTCCAGATCATGCCACGCCCCTGCGTATCCATGATTCAGCAAACAAAAATAATCATTTGTGACATTTTTAGCGCTATCTGTAGCCTCTTGCAATGTTTGCAAAACACCTTGTGATGGTGTGCGTTAGCTGAACTGGAATGTATACACATAGTGAATATTCCAAGTCACGTAACAGTCTAAAATGTAAATTACATTTCGATCTTGTCTTTAAACATAACCGAGCCAAGGTAGATCAAACACATTTCCCCAGCTGAGACACCAACAACTACAAGAAAAGCATTTTTATATCATACCTTTAGAAGCACATTTTGAAAGATGGTTATTGGGACTGGGAATTATATTAACGTGCCCCTATCCACAGAGGTTCAGGCACGCCCACTACGGATTTAGCCTCTGACTTCGCCAGTGAGTAACTCCGGAGCAGGGGGGGGGGGGGGGGGTAGGTGAGTTTGAAGTGGGCAGAATTTGGAAAAAAGCCATTTAGTGAAGTCAACGCGAGCGCGGACCGAATAGCAGACACTTCGCAAACTTGAAGTAACACCGAGTGGGAGCCGTGCTCTGATTGGCTGAATTTCGATTCCTCGGTGAAGCCTGTAATTTACCTAAGTCTACAAAGAGTAACTGCATCCAAAAACATGTCTGGACTCTAAATTAAAACCAAAATGTTTATGACTGCTCGGCCGAAAAGGTTTTAAGGTGATTTTGAGCAATTTAGACGGACTGCCGAAAATAAAGGTTTACCGACTCTTTACAAAAAAATAAACAAAGTTTTTGAGTGACGGCCTAAAAAAATTAAAGTCAGTAAAGTCCATACTCACGGAGGTAAAGGAGGTTGGCAAAGGGGAGGAGTTCACGGCGAGCCGATGAAGTTAGTTACGTCGAAATGCGGGATGGCTGGCCGGTATGTGGATCCTGCTATCGACTTGGCTAGTGATCGATACTCTTTCCCGGCTATGATTTTGATGGCTCGATGGAGGGTCGGGTTATCCATTTCTGGGAGTAGCAGTGCTTGGTTGTAGATCCCTTTCCGGCGTACGGTGAAACAGAGTCCACGGCCATCCCGCATTGTGACGCTGTGTACACAGAAGTCTCCCTCTGAGGGGCTTGCTGGTAACGGTCTAAAAGCACTGTGCTTAGGTTGCGTGAATAGATTCCGGACGTCCTCGATGTTGGTCTTAATTAACTGGGAGTAGCGCGTTGGTAGTTTGCCGGCCTTGAGTGACCACTGCTCCTCAGTTTCCGTAGCAGGATTCGGCGGTTGTGTCGGCGGATCTGGCTTGGCTGGTTGGTTGCCTGGAGACGCAATTGCCTTACAATTGGCAACGACCACAGATCGGGCCTGGGACTCGACTGCGGCACTCTTCCGAGGCGGAGGTGGCATCGCAGGAGTCCCGGGGGCTGAAGTCTCTGGAGTTGATGGGGGCGATTCCATCACCGCTTGATTGAGGTCCGCCCCTGGCGAGTCGACGGCTGGGTCCGGCTGAGCTGGATCCGCTGGTCTCGTTGATGTTGATCGGTGCTGGGGGTGCACAACGGAAGAGGCCGCTGCCGGCAGTTGAGCTGTCGGTTTTGTCCTCCCCCGGTCCGCCCCTGGCGCGTCCGTCTTCCTCCTTCTTCTCCTCCTGGTTGATTTCTTTACCGGGTCGCCGTACACCAAGGTCACGGTTGCCCGTGGCCCGGTGTACGTGACGCGGTATTCAAGAAGCACTCCATAACTGGCAGTGAGTCCCCCCAGGTGGGGGGGGGGGGTAACTCGAGAGAGCAGGCGCATACGTCTTGCTTCATCTTTGCAAAATTTACGAGTGAATCGATGGTTATTTCACCTTTTGTTCGAAACAGAAGAAGCCGGCTGTTACCACATAGGCTATCCCAACCTATATAGCAGCAAGGGATTATATATACACACTTTCCCATAGACAGGGCAGTACATGCCACGACCTTTGATGTATCAGTTGTCGTTAGGACGGAGGAAGGGTGATCGATCTTGCAATCTATCTACCATTGAGCGTCATCCCGTCCCGCATTTTATGAAACGTTTGTTTTGTTTAACAACACCACTAGAGCACATTGATTTATTAATCATCTGCTATTGGATGTTAAACATACGGCCATTTTTACAGTCATAGAGAGGAAACCCGCAACATTGTTCCATTAGTAGCAAGGGATCTTTTATATGCACTATCCCACAGACAGAATAGCACATACCACGGCCTTTGATATACCAGTCGTTGTGCACTGGTTGAAACGATAAATAGCCCAATGGGCCCACCGATGAGGATTGATCCTAGACCGACCGCGCATCAGACGTGTGCTTTACCCCTGGGCTACTTCCCACAGCCCCAATCCATCAAACACCCCCGCACCCCAATCCAGTTCGTTGTTGGTACAAACTGACATAACCAGAGTGTGTATGCCTACCCATAACTATGGGGGGTTATGGCGTGATATGGACAATTTAAAATAACACTTACTGAAAACGAAAAGTTTGTTTTGTTTAACAACACCACTAGAGCACATTGATTAATTAATCATCGGCTATTGGATGTCAAACATTTGGTAATTCTGACACGTAGTCATTAGCGGAAACCCACTACATTTTTTCTAATGCATTTTTCCACAGACAGGAAAGCACATATCACGGTCTTTGATCAGATGTGGTCCACTGGTTGGAACAGGAAAAAAATCTGTTGAATGGATCCACCTCAACAGAGCACTCAACCGACTGAGCTAAATCCCGGCCCTTACTGAAGAAGAAAGCCTAATAACACCTAAAACGTTAACTGAACCCCAAAACAAACTGACTTATCCTGTCATGGACGGAGAAGCCGGCCAAGGCCGGCTCTTGTGCCCATGACAGGCGTGCCCTACAACAGCTTGTTCTGAATGTGCACGTAAAACCCTATGACCTGACCTGACCTAATTGACTTATCCGCCAAAATGTTATATAATTTAAGTGGCGGATCCAGTGTGAAATCGAGCAAGGGTCACAGCAATGCTGTGAAGCTAGCTGATGGATAAGGGGGTGGGTTGTTTTTTCACGATTTTTGTTAAATAGTGTCACAACAAACAGGGGCGGAAGTAGAATGTTTCTTACGAGGTTTTAAAAGGGGGCACCTAGTACCAGAGGCGGATCTAGGGGGGGGCAGGGGCCCGCCCCCCCCTAAATTTTGCGATAGATATAATTTTATTATATATTAATTTTCATTTTTGTACGATCCCCTTCCAAACCTCCCCCAAAGTTTCCTTGGCATTCCACCTCATGTCAATGGGGCCCCCTTAAATGGATTTTCTAGATCCGCCACTGAATACCTACAGTATTCAAAAGCAGACTAACATGTATTACCTATATGATAATCTTCCACAAAAATACATGCATTACATCCATCTGCTAAACACTGGATTTTTTCGGTGTACTTTCAGTTGGAAGTTGGATGGGTGATACACGCTTGAACTCACTCAAATGTACTTCTTATGGTTAAATTGATGCAATAAACTAAACATTTTTTGACAGTCATATAACAGGCTCGTAGGAACGATTTTTAGCGTGGGGGCACAACCTTAGATGGAGGGGACACAGTCTAGATAGCAGTGGCCACAAGCCATATTTTTATCTTTTTATTAAGTAGGACAAATTGCAATGTGCAATGATTTTCACATTAAATGTTAAAAAATCTTACATTATTGTCAATAAGTGTAAAATAAATACAGATTACCTTAAATTTACCATAGAGTCCTCTAAAATCAAATCAATATCTCTAATCATGTTTAGTTTCTCCCCCGTTTTCCGACGCCTATGCGTGTCCTAAGAAACAAACAAAATATACATTCAAACTCTTACCTCGATTAATATTCCACAGAACAGCACTGAAGTTAACAATCGTCATTAGGCAGAATTAGATCCATGCACGTTTATATTTATACACATTTAAAACAAATATGATCATAAATGTCAAACAGCGATTCTGTTCAAACATCTCGCTTTGAGATCAATCAGTATATTGAAACGTAAAAGCATTGTTGACGTCACGTCAAAGAAATGTTGATGTTTTTAATGGTAATGTTTCCGGCAATTTTCGTATCTTGACGGACAGTGTCGAAATACCACTGAAATAAACGAATCACTGGGCGTACACACACACACACTTTTTAGCAGCAACGATGATTTTTATATATCTATACATTTACTTAAACTGTGTGTATATATGTGTGTGTGTGTGTGTGTGTGTATGCGCGCGCGCGCGCGCCCCCCCCCCCCCTTTGTTTTGCACCTTCATACGCCCGTGTGAATGAATGTTTAACAACACCCCAATACAAACATACACATCGGCTATTGAATGTCAGAAAAGGTTTGACATTAGAGCGTATTTTCACTATTAGAGCCTTTTTACAATTGAAATCAGACAATATTTAGATTTTATTGTTTAGGTTAATATTATCAATTTCTGTAGGCACATCTTAAGTGTTTCTAATACCAAAAAATCCATTTTTCAAATTTCTAAAATCGCACGTACCTCTGAGAAGTAACAGTTATGGAGACCAGCTCTTTACTTGACGGGATGCAACCCATCTCGTCCCTATAAGTTGTGCACCCAAACGGCCTTAACGAGGCCACTCACGTGAACATATAGATCGGACTTTAAAGTTTTATATCTGCGTTCAAAATTTTATGTCGAAATTACTTTCTTTTATTAATAATCCTCTCTTCTTTCTCTTATTTATTTTTCGACTGTCCTTCTAAAATGCACCAAATTATATAAATATTCGGCCGAGCAGTCTATTCTTTTTTTTTTTGGCTTGTAACTTTTTTTTCTTTTCTTTTTTAAATTCTATTAACTTTTTTACTAATTGCCATTTTCAAAATTCTGCCCATTTTCAACTCAACCTCCCCCCTGCCCCATCCCGAGTCAGGCCACCGATCTTATCGGAGATCGGACTCTGGATGGGCGTGTTCGAAACCCTAGTGGTAGGGCCTATATGAGCACGTTAAAGTAGTTTACCTACCTACCCAGATAATAGCAGATTTCTAGGGCAGTGCATTTGTAACCTAGTGTTAGCCCGAAGTTATAAAAACCCGTGCACGTAAAACGTGCAGTGTCCATAACTACATGTTACGCTCGGATTAACCCATGGCTTGTGAACACTGCACGTTTTCATAACCCCTTGATAACCCAGGCTTGTGAATTTGAGTTTTATACGTGTTTCCTGGTACGAATTGGTAGTTACTGTAGTTGACTTGGGTATGAATTAATTATGGTACGAATTGACTGCT
Source organism: Gigantopelta aegis (assembly GCF_016097555.1). Classification (NCBI taxonomy): domain Eukaryota; kingdom Metazoa; phylum Mollusca; class Gastropoda; order Neomphalida; family Peltospiridae; genus Gigantopelta; species Gigantopelta aegis. Next base: position 48,656,633 of record NC_054701.1, read on the forward strand.
TTAATAGAGTGCCCTCCCTTATCACTACCATGACCTTGAACTTGTCAAGAAAATATTTGCTATTGTGAACGTGATTGGTTGTAACCTTCTACTACAGCACGCTATCTGAGCGTGACCTCAATGTTGTCAATCTGTTATTCCATGGCCAAGGCCACCATTATAACAAGTTTTTAAGGAAATTCTTCCCATCTTTAAACGTTATTGGTTCCATGCGTTGGAATGGTCATACGTAACATGCTCGAAATTGAGTCACCATCCATGAATATGTTAGATTCAAAAAACAACAACGTAATTGGAGCCCAGTGCGAAGCGAAAATGGACAAAACAATTCATTCTGGTCATTTTATGGCGACTCGCGTGCACATCAAATATGAAGATGATGATGATGAAGATGCTGTTGATCTGGAGACAAAAGGCTTTGATTTTCTCACGGCTACAAAAGAGACTTTTCGCACTTACCGCTTTGGGCCGCGAAGCACCCAGACCCTTGCGATTGATGCGTCGCTCACCAATCTTTTTAAGTGCATGACACTCGCATACAGGTAAACAAATCGCAATCATGTGACAATGCCAAAAAGGAAATGCAATACACATGCAACATTGATCACAGCTGACCATTTCGGGGCGCTTAGCTTTATTAGGAGATGAATTTCAAAATTAAATTTATGTTATATAATAATTCTATCCAGCATACATTTTGTGTTGTCTTTCGAAGCAAAAACATGAAATTGTATCGATATTGTAGTGCTATAGGTGTCAAACATATGGTAATTGTGTGTTAGAATATCCTGAGCATAATGTCATTATTTGCATCTTAAAGATTAATCTGTTAATAACATGACACTTGACAGCACGTACCACTGACATCCTCCTTTAAAATATATTCCTTTTTAGTTCTGTGCCCTTTTTAACAAAACCATATATGATTACCCATGTGTGTGTGTATGTATATATATATATATATATATATATATATATATATATATATATATATATATATATATATATATATATATATGCGCAACATTCTACATCAACAGGCATCATGACAGTTATGTTGTACACAAAAGCAACAGTAGGCCCCTACTTCTTCTATGCAAATAAACTTTAATCCCTAGCCCCATATACAGTAAAACCCCTCTAAACCGGAATTCTCTGTAAACCGGACGTTTTCCAAAGTTCTGTGATTTACGCATCTTTTAACATTAAAGTTTACCTCTTTAATCCAGAAACCTCTTTAAACTTAACACTGGACAAATAATTGAGTCCCATTGTTGTAAAATACTTTATTTTGTGCAATTTCTACCTCTGAAAACCAGACGATCAGACTGTTGTCAATCATTATGGCGTCACTAATTGTTTGTTTCTTATCACTTCACTGTCTTCAGCCAGATTACCTGCAATATATATACATCTGCTCAGGTTAACTATTAGATGATTAGATGTGTAATCACTATTACCTATGACTGGGTACATAGGCGGTGTCATATACACATGCTTAGGTTAGCCACTAAATGTGTAATCACTGTTACATATGGTTGGGTACGGTTGGCAAATAACAATTAAGCAATTAAAGATCAAGTGACAGCTTTGATATCCATAACAAACATATAAATGTATAGTTTGATTGAAGGATAAAAAAAAGCAACAATTAATTTAATTCACTTCCTATTATTTGAATTTTTGTTTGTTTTTTGAAACCGTTATTTAGCAAAATAAAAGAATAGGCAAAAGTAATGTTGGCTTTTCAGTGTCGAAAAGATGTCAGTAGCATTTCATTGCTATATTGATTTTCAATATAGAATGTCCAGCTAAACTTTGCTGTATTGAATATTACTCGATAACAGTGCTGCAACGATAAACCGGTATACTGGTATACCGCGGTAATTCATCAGCTCGATACGAACCGCGGTACAGTTTTGCGTATCGCGATTTTTATACGCTATGTTTTTTTCCTTATATCTTAATTGACTTGAAATAGGCAAACAAACAAAAACCACATCATTTTATTAATTGGTGATGACAGGAAATGTAACAATCACATCAAGCGTAGTCGATTTACTTGTTGGCATACAAAGTGATAGGTCTTTTACACTTGGTTCTAACTTCTAAACAAAACGTGTTAAAAGTCCAATGAAAATAACCAGTTAACGATAATTACAAATAAATGTTTTGTTACTTACACATTATCATTCATTGTTCATTTACGTTGGAATACGGCTACGGCTATCATCTTCAAAAAAATAAACCAACAAATGAGAATCACACTTCGCTGTTTTTCACTGAACTCGGAATACTTCGGCCGATCATTCAAAATACCTCAGCTAATAACCTCGGAAAAGCCCAATAGTAAGGATTTCCGAATGTGACAATTTATAAATAGTTTGACACCATCACACCGGTGTTCTAGTAGACTACTATTGTGTTAAAAAATTAAAATATGGCCTAAAACATTTAGCCTAACAGCTGAAACTAATAAAGATTATTAAAAAGTTATGCCTTCTGTTTTCATTTAAAAAAAAACCTCCATAAATATTAAATTTAAATAACATCAACTATATTGCAATACATATTGCAATACAGTTTCTTATATCGCAGTATGGTTTTGACCATATCGTTGCACCCCTACTCAATGATACACTTAAAATAGTTAAAAGCTTTAAAAGTATATAAGCAAACATTAAAATATTGTGTCTAAGGTTCTTTATTGGATTGTTAACTGTTGGATTCATCTTCAATACATATATAATACTTGCTACTAATGGTAAAATGTAGTGTGTTTCCTCTCAAACACTATACATGTATGTCAAAATTACCAAATGTTTGACATCCAATAAATAAATAAATCATTGTGCTCTAGTGGTGTCATTAAACAAAGCAAACTTTCCTCTCTTTTTTATCATTATAGCCCAAAATCAATACTTCAGATGCCTAATGGTCAGCAGCAGATATAGAATCTCAATATATATTTAAATTTATCTGTGAAATGGAAATACATGTAATGTATTGATCTCTTTGTTTTTCTTGAAGACATATGAGTTTGGAACTTTAAAGATCATATTGACCAAAGTGGGAGAGTTTGGGGCAGTGAATGAAAAATCAAAGCACAGTAATAGAAAATCTTCTGCAGATGCTGGTAGACAAAAATGGTACTTTTAAACTAAACCAGGCTTTTGAGAAGTGAAACATTGTAAAAAGAACAACAACAACAACATTAATTACTGGTGATCCATTTCATTTTGTGTAATCTGTGGCTTGTTTAGGAGGGCAAAAGATCATGGTTGCTTGTTAGACTTGTTTTTGCACCTATAGTTAGATGAATATGATATGATAGAAGAAGAATGGATAGAGCTGGACAGTATACCGTTCGGTATCGGTATTATGTCAATACTGATTTACAGTTCCGAGTAAACCTCAAAATACCTAAGTTTTGGTATTGAAAAATATTCCCTCCATTAAGTAAAACACAATAAAAATGTATCTTACGACATTACACTAACGCAAACTGACTGACAGTAAAAGTTGGAGGAAATTTAACACAGAAAATACAACATGTCCAACTTTTCACATATAATACAACCAGTCATCATTATACCTTCTATTTATACTTGGAACATTGAGGAGGAGAATTAAAAAGGATTATTATTTCTGAAAAATTGTTTTTAAATAAAACTAACTTTTATATGTCAAATCAGCCAGGACATGACATTATATATTTTAAAAAATAATTTAATATACTAATTATTATATAAAAAAAGGCAAAGTAATATTTTCATATGCAGTATATTATAGATGTGATGTCCTAATACCTAATTTTTAAATTTGGCATAACAGTAATGAAATACTACCAAAAAACAAATGTCATGTCCTGGGTTACAAAAATTCATTTTTCAAATAAAACTGTCATTAAAACACACAAAACATAAGTAAATTGGCAATAAATAAAAAAAATTATATGCTTAAGGATGTTAACTTTAAGTTATAATAAAAACTTAGTTTAACCGATCATTTTGAAATTTCCAAACCCATGGACCAAATACCATGGAATGGCCCATGAACAATGTGATAATGGATTACAAAGTAATATGAACATTATGCAAGCATGCGTTTAGTGCCAGGTATACCAAATACCGCATTGATTCTGAGGTAAAATATCGATAACGAACCCAAAATGTTAATACCACCCAGTTCTAATAAAGGTATCAATCAAATTGTTCACAAGCACTCAGCCGTCTTGCAATATAAAAGGGCACTTTTTATAAAATATTTTATGGTAGCCCCACTCCCATGGCTAGTGATATTCAATGTTGGGCTAGTAAATAACTATTATTAACGGCTACTGAATTTTTTTGGTCAAATGTTGCAGTTAAGTCTATTTTGTAACCCCGAGCCCCCCCCAATGTGAGTGTTTTTAAGCTCTATCTCCCTCTTTAAGAGACATATCTGATTATTACTGTTATTTAGTAAAATTGTATTAACTTATAGTAAAGTAGGGTGAGTGAATTTTTAATTGTGGCTAGTAAAATTTTTATATCACTGATCCCATGGCTAGTGGATTTTATAAAAATTCTAGAAGCCCTGGAGTGGGACATCTGATTCCTATCCCACCCTATTAGGTACGGCTTAGGCTGCTATGCATACAGTAATTATAAAAGCAATCTTCAACTTGGCTGTTTGTAAAATATTTAGTAATACTTATAGCATGATGATGTTACTCCTGTTCATACATCCAGTTTAAGATGTATGCCAGAGAATCCATAATCAGTTCAGGTTTTGTGAATGATTATTTGACATTATGTTAATTTGCCACTCCAAACGATAATTTTCAAGTGTATGGTTTAGCATGGGATATTATTTCAAAATTTTAGATATAACTTAGAAGTTATTTCACATGGGTTTTTTTACACTTCATTCATTGTAAGTGTCAATAATTTCAGCTTGGCTTGACATAAAAAGCAAATGTTTTTTTGGTTTTTTTAAATAACTAAAGTTTTATTTTCATGTGCAATTTCTAAAAAACATTGGTCAGCAACTTAAAATGGAGACTGATACTGTTACATAAATAATATATATTTAATTTGTAAGTTACCTTTAGAAAACTTCCACACTTGTACACTAGTTAAGGTTCTTTACAACAATACAGATCAATATACATTTTTAACAAAATAATAATTAAATTTTTCTTTCTACTTTTTAAATTTTTATTATTAGAATGTAATGGTTTACTATATAGTGTTTTTCCTAGCTTGTTTTAGCATGGTGCAGCACTATGCCTCAATAGTCTAGCACCATCTTGCCTTAATCAGCACCATGCTGCCCTGAGATTAAACAAGCCTTTTTCACTAATTAATTCTAAAATTGCCTTTATAAAACACCTAAAAAGGTATTATTAATTAATAAAATATGCCTTTTATATCTTTTGCCATTCATTTATTAAAGCAAGCACATAAATTACATTAATGTTTATTTCAATTAATTTTTGTGTATTTTTAATGAAAAACAAGTGCCCCGAAAATGGTGAAAATGCCCCAAAAGTGTTTGGTCTACAATGCCTTGCCAAATTTCTATGGAAATCACTACTATTGTTTCTCAGTATTATGCCCTGGGATAGGGAGTGGGGAATATCCATGTAACATGAATCGGTCTCCTATCAGTGTTAATAAAACAGACCATGACTGTTATTTGACATTTTTGTTCCATCACCTTTCAGTGGAAAGATTACATCACCAAAATGGAATGCATTTCGGGGAATGCATCTTCAAGTGAAAGACAAGATTCGCCTGAACAATATCATCTGGCGGGAATGGCATATGCAATGTACGTACATACTAAACTGACTATCAACATGACTCTTTTGGTTACCTGCTATCTCCTCTCATGTAGTTACATTAACTAGGTTTGGTTTGTGTAGCACATTTCAGTTTTGCATCTGGAATTTTATTTTGCAGTAATACATGTAGTTATTTTAAGAAGTAATGTCACTAGGCATGGGCGTCGATCCGGCTTTAAAAGTGGGGGGGGGGGAGTGTTAGTGTGTGTGTGTGTGTGTGTGATAAAGGAATGTGAATCTTAAAGCTACACAGTGGTTAAACTTTTAATTCAAGAAAACAAATCCAAATTGCAAATCAAAACATTGATGTCTGACAGTTTAACAAAATAGTTGTCTATGTTTTAAAACCAACCAAAAACAGTATGTCGTGTGTTGCTTTTTTTAAATTCTTTTTTTTTGTTGGTGATGGTGGTGGTGTTGTTGTTGCTTTGCTGAACGAAAAAGGGTGGGGGGTGGAGTCATTTATATAGATTGTAGTTGCTAGAAATATCTCTAATTAAGGATTTGAAAACGAAATGTTCCCAGCCTAACATAATTTCATTACTGATGTATATATGCTCACCTGGTAATTGGTTGATAGAGTTGTGTTATTTATATTAAGTACCATGATCTGGTTGAGATAGATCGGTGTACAAACATATATACCAGTAAATTTTTTATAAATCTTGTTTTAATTTGCAGATATCTATTGCAAGAAACCAATTGTGTGTCAATTTGCTACACCACTGTCAGATGATATTCACACTAAGCCAGAGGTGAATAATTTGTTTTAATCTTATAATTTTTGGTTTATTTTTCAGAACTATTATTTTAATATTATGGAGGATTTGTCATTTCCAGGTTTTTTTAAAACTAATACAGCAAGTTTTGTATGATTATAAACAATAAACAACACATAGCATTCCAGAAGATGATAAAATCTTTCAAGGTCAAAATACATGTAATAAACAAATTTCGTTTTCTATTGTATTTTTTATACTGCCTTCAAGTTCAACACATTATTTTAGAACATGTATAATGGATACACTGAGTTGATTCTCCCAACAATTTCTTTTATATCATTATAGTATTTGGGTTACTTTTATTATTTTATAGGATCATCAAACTTGGGATGGTGGTGTGTCACATATACCGTAACTAGGTCACCACGACTTACTTTAACGGGCATATCATGTACCTCACCAGTACTCTTGTTTTAATATAAAATAGGCTGTGTGTTTGTTTGCTAGACTCTCAGAGGTTTAGTTTGTCTTTAGTATGAAAATAAGGCATATCAGATATGTTTTTAGTGTTGGTCTGTGTGTTGGATTATATAGTACTTGACTAGTGAAAGTCGGTGGAATTTTGGCTACTTGTTTCAGGCAGTGGTTTTGGAGGGTAAATACTGGAAACGACGTCTTGATACTGTGACAGCGACATACAAGAAATGGCGAAAATACTTCAAGGACAGAGTATCTCATGACCATGAGTCAGACATGCAGCAGGTAAGGCCAGTGTTTCTGCTAGAAAGAACTTTTTGGATATGGCGTTATGAAATTAAATATTCACAATGTGTGTAGGAGGCATGGAGGGCCTCCCCCAGAAAGAAAATGGATATGGATTAGGGTTAAGGTTAAGAAAATCATACAGTAATGATAAGAGTAATTAATTTTGTCAGAAGGTCGACTTTAAAAAATAAAATATGCAAAAAAATCTGGGTATGGCACCATACCCATTTTACCCTCTGGCAGAAACCCTGAAGGCAGAAATCTGAGGTATAATTGTTTAGAGATGGAGACTGGCATTGATTAATTAATCATCAGCTATTGGATGTCAAACATTTGGTAACAATTTCTGACCCGTAGGCATCAGAGGAAATCAGCTACATTTTTCCTAATGCAGCAAATGATCTTTAAGACAGGAAAGCACATACCACAGCCTTTGACCAGTTCTGGTGCACTGGTTGGAATGAGAAAACCCCCAATCAGTTGAATGGATCCACTGAGGTGGTTCGATCCTGCAACATAAGCACCTCAAGCAAGCACTTAACTGACTGAGCTAAATCCCACCCCTCTGCATGTTAAAGAAAGCAATGCAAAAGATTCTTCAAATATTTTATTGTGTAAGTCCATAAGATATTAAGATAAGAAAAATATAACTATAGTCTATCCCATCATTCTATGAAAACGTTTTTTGTAAACAATTTCAGTTTAATTTGATATAAGAAGAAAAGTAAAAGTGTTTCAGAATTTAAAAAAAAAAAATCAATTTTTGTGTGCAATTTACAAATCAATCAGCTCAGAAATAAATAACTTGTAGTAAATTTCATAGTATGAAAAAAGGCGTTCCTGTGGGACGGACTATAGTCAGTATTTGGTACAAAGTATAATTATTTGTTTTTAATATATCGGTGGTAGAGTGCTTGCCTGATGTGCAGGTGGTCATAGGATTATTAACCCCAACTGGACCCTGTGCTGCTATGTCAGTAGGAAAGTGTGTATAAAATATCCCATGCTGCTATTTTGATGGTATAACTGTGAGGTGGCAGAAGGTCTACTTTCATTATTTAGACTAAGTGTCACCATAACCCTGTTAGACACCAGATGTTTAAAATGTTCTCTAAGGTGTTGTTAAACAAACATTCCTTTACTATTTTAATTCAATTAAAGGTTAATTTTATTTTTTAAATTGTTAACTATGACATGATATGGTTTAAATTTATTTTACGGTAGTCTATACTTTGTATTCCCATAAACAAGTGAAAAGTGTTGTTCTCAGAATGTCTTTCAAATACCCAAGCTAAACATTTCAAACTTTATTTTAAAAAACAAGGATGACATAGTTATTTATATATAACATCATTCTAGATCATTTTCAGTAGACACATTATATAGCCTCAGGCGGAGGAAATCACACAAATTACTATTCAAGGGAGTTAATTCACAATGTTTTTCTTTTAGCTTACAATACAATTTTAAAGCAGGATTTTCAGTAATTTTTAAAAAATTTAAAATAGCCTTTATTGGAAATAAAAGTATATGTAATATCATAACTTTACTTTATTATAAAGTTAACTTTTAAACTTTACAGTACAGTTTTCTTGATTTTGTTTTAGGGTGTTTCAGTGGACACTCTCTTGGAGAATGTGAAGGACATTGATGCATTGTCACAGTCCCTGCAGAAACCACAGGCTGCCACGGATCTGCAGCTCAAAGGGGATGAAATGGACTGGGATCTCAACATATTCGCAAGCCTCAATCAGCCTTTTGCCTTTCCCAACCCCAGAGAGCTGAGTATGATCATCATTTCTATTCTTTATGTTTTCGGAATATTAAAATATTGTGGACTATAATATAATACATATATACTTCATGTTGACTATATATTACATTTAAATATTTCATGTTTACTATATGATAAATACATATTTCATTTTGGAGAACACGCATTGATAATGATGTTTTCAAATCTGTTTTTCATTTTCAAAATGTTTTATGTGTGATTAACTGTTTTTAAGCAAAATTCTGATTTTTGTCATTTTATGTAAGTATGCATCACTGGGTCTTTTATAACTAACTCTTCACCCTGTTCGTTATCTATTAATTTTATTTTAATTGATCGGTAATGAAAAAAAAATGAACAGCTTTTTATCACTGTGTGTGTGTATATATATCTGGATTTATTATTTTGTTTCAGCTCAGCTTGGTTGTTCTGATCTCATTCAACCCGGCCTGATGGGACTTCAGCCTAATCTTGATGACTTGATGGACATTGATGTTGTGCAAGGTAAAAATCTCAGTTTGCAAACAAGTCATTTACCTTTCTTCATGTTTTTGCATATGCAGTACAGGCCCAATCATTCTACCCTCGTCTCTGCAGCGTAAGATTTATTAGTTTTGTTATATGAATATATATATTTATAAAATGTTTTTAAAATTTAATTTAAATTGTCACCTAAAATATCTTTGCCTATAACGGCTATAAGTCAATTTTTTTTCCATCAAAATATAATTTTATATAACTTAGAGGTCGACTTAAAAGGTGGTCACAAAATTATACAAAGAATATTTTGTAAGTTTTATTGTTGAATTATGCTAATTTGAGAAAGTAATTTTTGTAACTTATTTTTTGGTAATAAAATGTGTAATGGGAAAGACGTGCAATCTCACACACCATAACAGCAGTCCAGTTAGGTAAAATAACAATCATCTCTAATAGCAAAACAATAAATAATACCAACCACATGTTGCCAACTTGGTAACTGGCATTAATCATTGTTGAAACATTGATTTATTGTTGCCATAATCACTTGATGCATTACATTGTTTACCAGTGTCAAAAATTTAAATAGACAATAAAACCAAAATGCCAGCACATGTGCATCTGTTAGAATGATATGTCATTAGAAATAATTGTGTACATATAAAAAAAAAGTAAAAGAAATGTTTTCTGAACAAATAAAATGAACAATCCACCAATTGTTGTTTTTGTTCTCATTAAGTACATTTACTATATTGGCTCCACACCTTGTCATTTCTGTAGTGCTCTGCATAAGATGTGGAGGAAATTACTACCGACTAACATTGGTTTGACTGTCAAAACAAATTCCAGCTGTACTTGTTTAATTGGTGTGTGCAAAAACTAAAGTAAATTCAGTGAACACAACAAAACCTTTTTGCAGACGCTTTAATAAAAATACGCATTTTAGTGTGTACCTGTCCTAACGCAATAATATCCTGATACATTATTTTCATGATTTAAAGTATTACTAGGAGATCTGATTGGAAATTGGATGCAGATGTGCAAAGCTGAAGTTTTCAAGAGTTGACTTATAAATGAGTCCGTAAATAGATGACATTTTCAGGGCTTGAAATTAGGGTCTCGACTTAAGTCGAGATCCACTTACAGGTGTCATCAAAAGTCTAAAAATGTATAGGGGGACCTGCTCAGGCATACCACACGTATAAACAGTTAAAATCCTTTCAAATATCATTCCTTTTAAGCTTACAGTTGTATATAGCATTTAGGCTATAGGGTCCACTCTGCATTTACAAAATGTTATGTTTGTTGATTGTTACAGAACATTATAAAAATATTCATTTAAATCCATTTATAACTTCAGTCAGTCATGGCCAGTTTGTGTTATTATCTTATAAAATTGTTGTACAACCCCTTTAGGGTCTACACGAGTACTTGAGTGCTGGGCACGGGCCGAGTCTAGCAAAAATTGAGTCTGTTGACAGGACTCGAGTACCCATACATATGAGACAGTGATGGGCATTAACGTAGCAGTAACTAATCACAATACTTATATTATCATGCACTAGTTTCTCTTTTTAATCTGGCCGTCCATCCGTCCCATCACGACCGGTTTCTAAATGCATTACAATGTAATAATTTGGCGTCCATGTTCAGAGCTGGAATTGAGATGCATAATGCTATTTTACTGTATTCCTTAGTCTTATTATCATCTAGTGTAAGTGTCAGGATCCTTGGGTCCTGGTCAAGTTGGACTCTTGAGTACCCGAGTCCAATATTTTAGACTCATGGAAGCTCTAAACCCCATATAAGTTGAGGACTTTGTTCAATCAGGACATATTGGTGCTATATAGAGAATATGTTAGGTTTTTTAATCTTTTGTGAATATTAATACCGAGTAAAGATGTGAACTGGCAGATTGTGAGATATTATTTGAAGTATTCTATTTATTATATAATCTTTGTTGATTAACTACATTTGGAAAAAGGGATTGCACCAGCGTAATAAGCAAGAGCCTGATGACTTCACAGAGTGTTGAGATATGATGTGTTTCTTGACCTTCTCAGCCTGATTGCACACAAAAATATAACATTGGAATCATATAGTGTCCTGCCTGAAATTCAGACATTAATTAATAACTGGAAGTAGTGTTGTGAAGTGGATTTTGTAATCGATCCTCAGTTTACACAAATCAAACAGTCAAACACGATATTGTTTTCTACTTTATGCCAAGCATGGTGAAGGTATAGTTTTTTTTCTCTTTTAAAAGTTTTAAACAATAAATAAAGATAAAGAGATTTCGTTTTAAATTAGTTTATTTTGTGCAACATGGAACTAGAATGAAAGTAACTTTAAATGGTATTCGGTTGGACTTGATCATAAAACTTGTATTTAATCAATTAGTCAAATTGTTTAAGCAAGTAATATATGATGAACTCGATCAAACAGAATCGCATTAATTAGAAGTAAATTTAGTTTATCGCAAAACTATTAAGAATAAAGAATATTCTAAAATGCTTTTTCTTTTTTCCCCGACAACTTTAATATGCTATTAATAGTATTATATGATACATTCAGTTTAAGAATTGGATGAAAGTACAAGTATGACATAGGAAGAAGATATTCTAAATTTCAAATATGGCAATCGCTAAAACGGCATGTATGATCATTTGTATTAAAACATTCGCCATTTGTAAACTTTATTTTTATAAAATGTTTTCCTACATTCACAGGGGCAGAATTTTGCAGAATGGGATTGTTTATGTAGAGAGATAACAAAAGCAGAAATGATTCCTAAAGTAGCTGTAATAAAGAATCTGTTATTGTGATCATATAATGCATACCAGTACATAATTTGGTATGATGCCATCGAAATTCTGCCCCTGATATAACAAAAACGTGTGTATTGTAAGGATTCGACTAATAAATAGTTTGTGGACGATATATTAATTGCTACCAATGTGTTTTTCAGTGCACAGAGTCGGTCAGAACATCTTGGCCAATTCCAGTAGCTTTGCAATAAGTGAAATGAACACACAGGAGGATGAAATAATAGGTGTCACTGGTGGTGTCTTCACTTTCGTTTCATTCAAACAGTTAATCATTACCAGTGTACATGCATGAATACAGTCATGGTGATCAGTCAGTAATGGATCATCATGGTTGTTTGTACACAATTAACAAAAACAATATAAATAAACGGACAATTCAAAAGGAAATATTTTCAAACAAAACTCCAGAAATTCAAGCAGATCTAATCGTTATAAATGTCCAAGTTGTTGCAGGATATGCAAGCATTGTGCATTTTCAAATGACAATAGAAAAATGGTCCAGCATACATCTAACATCTAACACCCTTCGGTGGACCTATTCCCTAAAAAAAAATTTCCTCCAAACTAGTGCCCCACAACTGGTATATCAAAAGCCATGGTTTGTACTGTCCTGTTTGTGGAAAAGTGCATATAAAAGATCCCTTGCTGCTAATGGAAAATGTAGCAGGCTATATGTCAGAATTACCAAAGATTTGACATCCAATAGCCGATAATTCATTAATCAATGTGCTTAAGTGGTGTTATTAAACAAAACAAACTTTTAACTTTGAACCAAAACAAGCTTCAACTAATGTCTAACAATATTTATTTTAGTTTATTACCCATATGGGCTAAAATATCCAGGGTAATATGTTTGACTCATTTATTTCAGAAATATGAATTGATATTATAATATAGGAAAATAATTATTTTGTAATGCAATCACAGTCATATTATTTTGTATCGTAAACAATGGGCTGTAAAAAGAACACCGTTATACCATGACATCATTTGTATTATATCGTATAATGCTGGCCTCATGTGAGGTCAAATCATAGAGTGAAGTCACTTCTTTCTGAAACTTTAGACAGAGCAAAGTTTTTAACAGGAGAGAGACTTAAATTTTTAATCTTAAAAAAATCAATATGCAAAAAGAAGTTATATTAACCCAATACAGTCAAACCTGTCTTAAGCAGCCACACAAATTAGTAGTCAATAGCGACCGCTTAGGACAAGTGGACAATGAATACAGGTGCAACTTTTACAGTCTTTATTTTTTATTTTACCATCTGTATTGCTAATTGATAGATGTGTGCTCTAGTTTTCTAAAAATCACCTTTCCACATGTTGGTGTCTTCAAAAATAATAAAATGCAACTGAAAAGTGTTTGGAATTCATTGTCTCACAAGTTCGTCTTCTCTTTTAATTTAATTACTACTCCATGCAGAGTATTGTCCTAGTAGATTAATCTACCAATGTCAAGATTAGATTACCTAATCGCCTATTTCATGGTCACAATTTCTTAATTGATAAATTGATACACAGTGTAGATGTCAGACTGAATGGGTACTAGTAACGGTGAAGGTGTGAAGATCACTTATTTGCTGTACCCTGTCACATTTTGTTTAAATAACATTTTTTTAGAATTTACTGTGGTCGTTTAATGCCGGCATGTCATACAGCAGGAGACCGCTGATTATAGGTGACTGCTAGGACAGATTTGCCTGTATTATTTTATAATTTCGACATATTTGTTTGTATGTTGAATTTATTCATTATGAAACTAGTTAATCACTTCCCGCAATTTGTTTTTCACGTCAAAGTCTGCTGCTCCCAATGAATATTACTTTTCAGTGTATTTTCCAGTGGAGCATGACCCAGCTTCTCTAAAAAAAAATCGCTCACCATAATCTACATCCCCACCCATGTACAAGTTCCAGCACACATGCCTGCCAATATAATTATATGCTTCAACAGTCCGTACTTACAGTGCCAGACACATGCGTTGTCCGAGCTAGACCACTAATCTGTGATCCTGTCGAATGATTTTGTGGCGCCAGTGTCGCTTCAAACTCTCAGACACTTAACACCTCAAGTTCTTCACCATTCATCCATTATTGTGTACAATGCAAGTGGTCACTATTTTTAAAACAGAGCAAGCTCTGGGTGAGCAGAAAAATTTGCCAAATCATCTATTTAAACTTCAAAAATTGCAAAAACCCAGCTATTTTCTAATAAAATCACAATTATTTACATAAAATTTATTCGTCAGTTGTTTTTAAAATTCGCAATTGGCGAATTTGGTGAGTGCCAGAGTTAGCCCTGTAAAAGGAGACACAGATTTCACCGTATCATGACTGGCATGGCGAAGTCAAGCTGATCGAAGCAAAGTTTCGGCTCACTTTGAACACTCGCGTGGTCCCTGATAATGTGTGTATGGTTATGTGATGTAACGGTTGAGTGATTTTTATATTTAAAAAACAAAACAGTTAAAAGTGACAATGGGTAATAAAGAGAATAACCAACTTGCTACAAGGAGTTACAAATTATGTGTCTCTCATTAATGAGTGTTGTAAACCTTTCGTCAAGGCCTTGGGTTATCAACTTTTATTCACTTGGGACAGATAATTCATAATTCCTCATAGCTCATTAATTAATCTCTAAGCATTTTATGCTTTTGTTTCAATGTGACAAAGTTGGAAGGCTTTTCTTTTCTAATAATGAGGACAACATCGACTTTTGTGTTTAACTCTGAATTATGTTTTGATCCACTAAATGTTTCATCTCAGTGCATTTTAAAAAATGAATATTTTATGTTTATTTCTTTGTTAAAGAGAAGTACATGTACATTAATCGTAATTTTTCATCACATAAAATATCCTTTGGTGCCGGCAGCAGGTTTCCTCTCTTGTTAGCAGTCTGGTTATTAATCATATGTCTAACACCATATAACCAGAATTAAAATGTGTTGAGTGTGTCATTAAATAAAATATTCTTTCATCCCATCATAAGACAAAAAAGGTATGGTTGTTTGGACATTTAATTCTACTGGATTCTTATTAAAGTAATAAATCCTTCATTTCCAGAATTGTTGAATAATGTGAGAAGTTGCTCCATGATGCAGAATGCAATGGACCTCAACTCTCAAACTGACCCGGTAAGTTTGAATTTAAAATGAAAATAACAATAAAAATGGAAAACAAGAGACTGAATTTGGAAGATGGGGAATGGACAAATTGGATTAATTATACTATAGTTTGTTGCTGTTAATTTGGTTTTTGTAACTAGTATAATTTTTCAATGGTATCCATTTTGTTGGGCATATTGTCATTATTCGATGATTATCACAGTTTATTACAATGTGTCTGCAAGGTTATTATCTTTTTTAGGATTTGCTGCCTAACCATATAGTATTTGGCATTGTGAATTTGATGTGAATTATTTTTTATTGCATTTTTTTCTCTCAGTTATCAGATGTTTGTGATAGTTTATACCAAAAATCTATAATAATAGTTTGTAAAAATAATTGTGTCTTTAGCACTGTTTTAACTTACAATATAATTTGTATACTGATCTATATATATAATTCATTTAATTCATTTATTAAATTAATTTTGTTGTTTGACACTTATTAGATAATGTTGTATGCTTGCTGCAGAATATCAAACAAATCGTCTTAGGCTCTTCATTACCTGTTGAAGTGATCACAGTATCAGTAACCTGTATTAAAGTTTAGATTGTTAATGCTTTTAAATTGGCAATACACATTTAATTTATATAATATTAGCATATTTAATTTAGGCCTATCCCACAATTGATTTTATGATTGACTTGTCTGCTACATTTTTTTCTATTCTGTATAAACAGTTAAAATAAATATGTTTTGCTTTTGTAGGTCATGTATAATATGTTTTAATATCTCCATGTGACTAGTGCTTGATCAACACTTACATTTTAGATCAGACAATATGTTTGTTATTTTCTCACGCAAAATGATACTTACACTAAAGCATACATACACATGTGTATGTCAGTTTGAAAAGCACACGTCTTAAAGGTGTAAACCCTAGTTTTAACCTGTGAAAATGGACACTAAGTTTGGTTACAAACCTGTAACACATTTGGATAACGTTACAAGAGAGTGAAACAAGAGTGTGACTTTGAAATGGTGAAATAGTGTTAAAAATAGACTACAACTCAACTCCATAACTGTTATTTCACAGACGCACATGCATTTTTTAAAATATAAAAAATGCATTTTGTGGTATTAGAAACATCCCGGTTGACCAGAAACACTTCAGTTGTACGGAAATGGATTATATAAACAATAAAATACAAGTAATGTTTGATTTCAGTGGTCATAAATGGCTCTAATAGTGAAAAATATGCCTTAGTGTTTAAAAACTAGAGTTTGTCCCTTTAAGTCAAAGGGGCAGGACGTAGCCAAGTGGTAAAGCATTTGCTTGATGCACGTTTGATCTAAGATCGATCCTCGTCGGTGGACCCATTGGGCTATTTCTCGTTCCTACCAGTGCTCCACAACTGATGTAACAAAGGCCGTGGTATCCACAACTGGTGTAATAAAGGCCATGGTATCCACAACTGGTGTAACAAAGGCCGCGGTATGTACTATTCTGTCTTTGGAATGGTGCATATAACACTTGCTACTAATCGAAAAGAGTAGCCTATGAAATGGCAACAGCGTGTTTCCTCTCAATATCTGTGTGGTCCTTAACCATAAGACTGACACCATATAACTGTAAATAAAAAGTGTTTTGAGTGCGTTGTTAAATAAAACATTTCCTTCCTTCCTTTAAGTCAAAAACCATTGAACCTGTGACTGATTTCTTTATTTTAGTCCCAAGTGGACGGTGCTGCTGCAGGTGCTGAACAGCTGGATTTGTCCTCCGACCCAGAAATATCAATACTGTTACCGACATCGCCTTACAGTGTCGATTCAGAACTGTGCACAGTATCTAGTCTTCCGTATGGTTTGGCGGACCCCATCGACACAGGGCAGGACCAACAGCCAGGACTGTCACTCTTACAGTCAGCTCTGCTGGGCAACTCGAAGAGATCTTTTAACCCTGCTGCTCAGAACACTGTTGTGCCACTTGTTGTGAAACCCCCGGTGGATATGGCCAGTGCCGGTCCACCTGTGCAGGTTGTTCCAAGCAACAACGTGGGCCTCAGGACTGATATTGCTCAAACTGCTCAGCTGTCACCATCGCCGCCCACGTACAAACCACCACCTCAACATGCAGGAAAAGTGCCTTCACCTCGTAGCAAGGGCAGACAAGCTACTTCATCAGCCACCTCATCAAATAATCAAGTGTTGACAAAGAGAAGTGATGGATTTGCTGTTCCTACTGTAAGAAATCTTGTTGGGTATTTTTGTGTGTATAATGTCTTTGGTTTGTTGATTTAATGTTGATGGTTTTATTAAGATAAAAAATAGCAGGGCACAGTCAAAATAATTCCATACACAGTGGATTCTTGTCTTGTAAGGGTGATGGACCAAATGCACAAGTATATCCAGCTTAGACAGATGAGGCTATTTCTCATTCCAGCCAGTGCACCACGACTGGTATATCAAAGGTCGTGGTATGTACTATCCTGTGCATATCCTGGGATGGTGCGTATAAAAGATCCTTTGCTACTAATGGTATTTGAGACTTATGTCAAAATTACCAAATGTTTTACACCCAATAGCAGATGATTAATAAATTAATGTGCTCTAGTGGTGTTGTTAAACAAAACAAACTATTAACTTCAGACAGATAACACCCCAGCTATTGTTACTGAATGGAACTGTGATTTACACAGAAATATAGATTGAACAGATGCTGGTCCACTGGAATTTCTTGTGAAACTCCTAAAAATGTTTGTTGTAACTTATATGCAAATGCACACAGCAGTGAAAATGTTTGGTGATTTTTTTATATTTTTTTTGCCATCTGCATTGTCAGAAAACAAAACAAAAAATGTTTCTTTAGTCAGATATGTTTTTTTAAATCAAGCATAGTTGATTTGCCAAACATGTTTTTCACTGTCATGTGCATTTGACTCTTAGTCATCATTTTAGTAACTAGTGTTAATAAGCATTTTGTTTATTGTTTATGCATTTTTTGTAAGACAAAAAAAAAATGAAGTCTGGTGATTTGTTATGATACAGTTTTAAGGTTAATCCTTCATATATATGCCATCTTGCATCTCGGAAGAGATCAGAAGCATTTGTCATTAAATATGTGAATTGTGTGTGGATGACCTCCTGCTCAGTGAACAGTGTTGTTTATTTTCAGGGCAAGCCAGTCCATCCACATCGTAAACACAGAAATATTGCCCCAGCTCCAATAAACACTGCTACTCCATCCAATCAGAACACATTTTTGGCCCAACTTCTTACTAAAGGTAATGTAATAAATCACTCTTATCATTTTTATCAGATGCTGGTTTCTGATATTGTCATTATTATTGTTGTTGTTGTCTGTTTGAAATTCATTAGTTCCAGTGCAAACTTTTGGGGTTAAAAACTAAAGTGCCATAAGGACACTGTGTAGATATAGTGAGCCCAACACTAATCCATCATTTCCTTCCATTTGTCACTAATAAAAGGCAATGATTCATAAATCAGTATGCTCTATTGGTGTCATTAAACAAAACAAACTCTGTCATTAATATCAAAATTTAATTTTGCCAACTCTATTCATTACTGTCATCAATTTAGGACATTTTATTATTATAATTGCTTTTTGTTTTGTTATAAATAGGTATTTCAACAGATTGCTTTTTGTTTTGTTATAAATAGGTATTTCAACAGATTGGTACTGCCTTTCAGTTGATACCTGTTTGTTGATTATGTATTATGAATCAAACTTCAAACTACACAACCTGGAACAACTATAGTTTTATTTCCTGATTTATGGAACTCTTTAAAGCAAATATTAATTACATTACAATCAGACAAATACAAGAGCATTGAACTCAAATGCTATAATGATTAGAGAGTCAGACTTTACTTTTATGAATCGGAACTCCTTTACAAATTGTGCAAGCATAAAAACTTATGGGAGATGATCAATTATTATTTATTAGTTCCCTACCGGTCCAACCAGAGGGGACTATTATGTTTCATCTCTGTCCATCTGTCTTTCCGTCTGTCCCAAATTTGTTTTCTGGATGCTTTTAGCAAAAGGCTTTGAGATATTGAGCTGACATGTTGTGTATAGTTTCATCACATACTGTTACAGACCAAATTTGACTTTCATGGCGATTTACCCATTTTTGATGCAGTTATGGCCCTTGAACTTAGGAGGTGTGAAAATTAGTTTTCCAGACTTTTTTTTCAGATGACCTTTAGATATTATGCTGAAATTTTGTATATAGGCAGAGTTCGACAAATCCACTTTTTTTTTTTGCTTTTTCCTTTTTCTCTCAGCTGAAATTTTGTTTAATAAATTTGATTGTGACGTTTGTCATCGAATAATATCAACAACGCAATCAGTATATAATAATAATCCACTTGAACTAGGTCTGCAAACTGCAGTAACATGCTATCTCTACATCGTCACAGTTACAGCATGCATTGTTTACTTTTCCCTTTCAAGTTTCTGGCACAGGAAATAAGTCTAATGACATGCGTGTTTTGATTGGTTGGACACCTCACGTGGTAGTTAATCTCGCACGTATGTTTTAGGCTAAGAACTTGGAAATCACCAATCGTGATGACAGGTTAATCTCAATCAAGTAAACCCCAGTCATGCTTTGAATTTTAGTGTTTGTTTTATTTACCTATTGTTTTCTAATTTAACACTTAGCTTACATGTGGTTATCGGCAATCAGGAAAACAATTTACTGTAATGGTAACCGCACATGCAATGACTCGGCTTGGCCTATTAGTATTACGTGTAGCGGTTTGGATAATGCGTCACAGTTGCCGATACAAGATAACACCTTTTTTGTCAATTAACACGAGATTAGATGTCACTGTTATATTCTTTTGATATCGGTCTGACGCGGGATAATGCCTTGTATTGGCATCACCGTTCCTGGTGACATAAATAGTAGGCTATAAATGTATAACACACTACCAAATACACTGAACAATCTATTACCGGGTGTGACATTGTCATACCCTCATTTAAATTTAATTAATTTGATAGTGGGTTTAGATCCCAACCATGAGTTTGCTCAATTATTTTTCCCCGGGGGCAAGGCAAAAGCGAAAACGAGACAAGAACGATGGATCACACTTGACAAAAGACCAAACGTACGACACAACAAAACTGAAAGTTACAACATGATTTAAGTGTTTGTTTTATTTTACTGTTATACTCGTAAATGTGTAATGATACAAAAATTATATAAAAATCCAGTTATAATTGATCAGGAATTTGGGCTAGTGCTTTATCTTGGTGGGCTAGTGGTTTTCACAAACCCACTAGCCCTGTGGCTAGTGGCTTTTCAAAGTATTTGTCATACTCTGATATAGGTTTATCACGTACTGTTACAGATCAAGTTTGACTTTCATGATGATTTAATGGAGTTATGGCGCTTGAAATTAGATGTGAAAATTTGTTTTCCGGATTTTTGCAATGCCTGGAGATATCAAGATGAAATTTTGTATATAGTTTTATCATTTGTATATAGCTTTACAGATCAAGTTGAAGTTTCATGGTGATTTACCCACTTTTCAGAGTTATGGCCCTTGAATTTAGGAGATACAAAAAATTGTTGGGCCTGGTAGGAGATATGTATTGCTTTAGCAGTACTCTCAAAATGCTTGTTCCTCATGAGTCCATTTGAATAGAATCCCTGTGGTAGAGCTTTAATATCCTCAAAATAAAAGTGCTGAAACAAATTTTTAAAATTGTCAAATTTGAATAATTAGATATATGTTTATATCTTTCAGGCATTATTAATATGTGATCAATTGGTGTATTAATTTAAGAATTATTTTTTATATACATTTATTGAAAGGGAATTTATTTTGCAATGAATCCATAACAATGAAATATTTATTATGTGGATTATTTGTATAGGTACATATCCAGGAGCTCTGACAAGTGTTAAGAAAGAGCCAGTCACAGCATCACCATGTGGAAACCCAGTAACTACAACTGCCTATCAGCCCATTCTCCCAGCAGATCCCAGCCGGGCCTTTCCCACCTCGACAGCAATTCCAGTCCATCCAGCACAAGCAGGCACCACATTTCCAATCACCATGCCAACCGGGATAGCAATAGATATTTCAAAGGTAACTTGGTTAATGTTAGGAATAATTAATAAGACTTGTTTTTTTATTTATATTTAAGCTAAATTATATGAGATACACACACACACACACACACACACACACACACACACACACACACACACACACACACACACACACACACACACACACACACACACACACTCACACACATACACACACTCATACTCCCACACATGATGGCTGGGTTCATATCCCACTGCTGCCACCAAAATAGTGCGTATACTTTTCACTGGGGAGACTAAGGTGCATAATCAGGCCTTGACCATAACGTTTTTCAGTGGTAGCCCACCAGGTTATAAAATCTGGTACCCCTCAGTAAAAATTGGTAGCTCCATAATTTTAATAAATTAAAATTAAAAAAAATCATTTATTTTATTTAAATATGTTATTTTATGGTTGGGTTTTTGAAAATCATGAGCAAGATACTGTGAAATATACCCTTTTTGTCCCCAAACTGTAATCTAGTATACGGGATACAAAACATAATGGGCCTAATTTACAAAGCCTGTTTTTCATAAACGCAGGTCTTTTAAGCATTGTAAATGTACACAGGCTTTGTCCATTCAACCCAACATTTGTTTCATTGTTTAGGTTAACCCACTCAAACTCTTTGTTCCATGACGACACAAATCCTCTACCCCATTGAGTTTTTTCGTAGGTACTTCTTTTTTCCGACTTTGAACTATTACGATGACAAATAATGTCAATTTTTCTACTTAGTAATACAAACTTTACAACTGGCATCATATATTTATAAGCAATATATTCAGCTCACGCTAAAATATTCTGAAGTTAGTTTTTCTTAGTTTTCAGTTTTTAAGTTGAAACTACAAATCTGCCCCAAACCAGGTTATGGTTCATTCATACTGCTGGCTCACTAAGCAGTCGATCAACTGGAAGCTTTTGTTGTCAAGTAGATTTCCAAGAAACTCCATCTGTTCACACCCACTTTTGTTGTATTTTAACCTTGGCTTTCATCAAAGCATTACTTTGATGTACAAAACTGACATGCTTCAAAAGTTAAACTTGATAATGAGTGAGGCCAGTTTTGTTCCTTGGGGAAAAAATTTTGTTATCTGTATCACACTTTCTGGCCACTGAATTACTTAAAAATTATTTGTATTAGTCCCCTGTGTTAAAAAATCTTACCACTGACAAATGTACTCTTCGATTTCACTAAATCATATTGCGAAATCGCCACCAGGGCCCATGCTTATAAAACTTAAAGTCTAGACTTTAATAAAGTCCAGACTTTAACATAATGCTATTTGAATGGCGTTGCCATGACGTTAAAGTCTGGACTTTATTAAAGTCTAGACTTCAAGGTTTATAAGCACGGGGCCTGTGCAAAAAAAAAAATCTAGTAGCCCGGTGGACTGCCTGATTTAGATATTTGGTAGTCCGAGCAAGAAATCAGTAGCCAAAACACCCAGGGCTACCTCTAAGAATGAGCCCTGGCATTGTCAGGGAATGTGAGGCTCATGTATTGTGTTGTTTGTCTTTCAGGTTGGTACTGATTTCCCCACTAGTATTCTTATTGCTGCTGCAAGCCAGGCTTTAGGCACCAGCACTGTTACCATCAGAGACAACTGCAGCCACAAAATAGGTAAGGCTTGAAGTAACAACAGGTGGCAATTTTTAGATATATAGAAGATTTCCTTGAAAATTATTAAAATGTGGTTATTGGCCAAACGCTAAATGTTACAGCCACTGTGTATAAAAATTTGCAGTTGGCTAATTTGGCCCTGAGGTCATCTCTCTGACTTGGTTTTCAGTGGATGTAACTGAAAATGACACCGTATTATTGATTTAATGACATACCTATGTCAGCTCCTAGGTGATGACCGAGTTGCCACACCCTTACCATCCAATGAAATAGATACAATAGAAATTAATAACTTTGTGACTTATATGTTAATCGGAAACTGATTACTTTATGATACGTAAGTGCAAGTGCCATCAATATGTTTTAGTTGGAAAAGACGTTTACATTTGTTTTAACCCTGGCTTTTTAAGGATATGTGAGAAATAAAATACTACATTCATGTTCGTTAGATACCATTTATCTTTTTTTTTGCTCATTAAATACATTTTAAAGTGCCAGTCAGGCTCATTCCTGTTGTGTTTTTTCCACAGCTCCTGGAAGCAACCTAGTCACCGTGACAACACTGCCAGCTGTTACTCCTCTTTCAGAGGTGTCTGCGAACCCGGTGCAGTTCACGACAACTCCTGCATATATCGGCACAATCTCTACTGCCGAGTCACTGCAGCAGGATGACTCCCCTCAAATATTGAGTGACTCCAACTCCCCCCAGTCCGACGATCCACTGTCTCCGTTAACTGGTCTTGTGAGTTGTCATTATTATTTAGTGGGTATGGGAGGTGGGGGGAATAGTTTTTCTTCAAGTCTAATTTAGTGCCTCACAACTATTGTATGTTGTGCCTTGGTTATGGGAAGTGGCTTTTTGGTAGGAGTTGCCTGTGTGGCAGCTCTAGCTCGCTCTCTCTCTCTCTCTCTCTCTCTGAATAACTTTATATTAGCCATTAAATGTTATTAAAACAGTTATTTTTGTAACTTGTTTTTTTTTACCTGCAGATTTTAGCATGTGGTGTTTAGGTGTTGTAAGAATAATATTGTTAATTAATTATTTTCAGGCTAGTCCAGTAAAGTCAAGTCTCGACCACCCCAAAGAAAAATACCCGGAACATAGACGTGCAGCTCATATTACTGCTGAGCAGAAAAGAAGATGCAATTTGAAGGTGTGTTATACATTCTGAAAAGCAGTTCTGTTTTCTTAACACAGATTGGTAATTTTTAAGTCATTAAAGAGAATGTGTTTCTCATTAAAGAGAATGTGTTTCAGATACAAACAATTTGCATTGAAAACTGTTGAAGCAGCCACCTTGCATAAGAGGCCATTTTACTATTCATCTAGTATGAATATTCTTATGCAGCCAGTTCTAAAAAAAAAAGTGACTGGCTGCACAACACATTAATATAATGTAAATAAAATATGTTGTGTTAAAGTAGGGGGAGTGATGGTGGGGGGATAAATAGGTACTAGACACATATGATTATTTAAATTTGTTACAAAGAAAAGTATGTGTGTTTTTGAAGTTAAAACAATATCCTATATTATGTGGAACGATGCTAAATTCCAAAGTCATCAAGTTAAATTTGAGAAATACTACCGACAACATGAGACAGAATAATGTGGTAACAGACAAATCCTGATTCTACTTTTGTGTTGGTCAAAAAACAAAGTTGTATAGTGTGTTGAGTTCTTGTATATTTGTACTTGAATTATTTTTAAGTTAACGTTTACCTTGTATTTCAGACTGGATTTGACACGTTGCACACATTAATCCCAGCTCTAGCTGCCAACCCCAAAGTTAGCAAAGCCACAATGCTACAAAAAAGTAAGTTTCCTTTTCTTAATCCATTAGTCTGTATCAAACTATAAAACAAACAAACAGTCTTATTTTTTGCAGTATGAATTTGGTTGATGAACTTCTGATATTTAAAAGGAACTGTCAAAATTTTTAACTTGTGAAGTAATTTACCTTGAGATAAAATCTAAATACAGTCAAATCCACTGTTTCATATTGGTTTATAGAATAAATTGGTTATTTGCATATTATATTGCTGCACAGAACCTTTTAGCATTAAACCAGTACAAATTATATTGTATATTCAAATAGCCTTATAAACATGCATGGTGGTTATTTGCATAAGAAAACCCAACAAAGTCTGTAAAATGTTCTTGAGATCTTTACTATTTTACTAGAAGCAATTACAATTGCACGGAGAGGAAAGCTGGATGTTCTTTGTTTAGTAAAAAAAAACAATAATCTTCCAAATTAGTTAAAACAATACTGACAGTGGAATTAATTAACTGACCAACACTTTAAAAAGATGCCATGCAGTAATGGAAAATTCCATTGTTGTTTTTATATGTAAGAAGGAAATGGTTTATTTAACGATGCACTCAACACATTTTATTTACGGTTATATGGCATCAGACATATGGTTAAGGACCACACAGATATTGAGGGAGGAAACCTGCTGTTGCCACTTCATGGGCTACTCTTTTCGATTAGCAGCAAGGGATCTTTTATATACACCATCCCATAGTCAGGATAGCACATACAATGGCCTTTGATGTACCAGTCATGGTGCACTGGCTGGAGTGAGAAATGTTTTTATATGTATTCATGCACTCACTTAGCTTTTGATAAAACTAAAAGATAAACTTGGCACATGGCAATTATGCCCCAGAATAGATTTTAAAAAAACTAATTAAATATGATTAGCTTTTACTGTATTTTGAGTTAAAATTATAATGAATAATTGGATTTACCAATTATTAGCATACATTTTCCCAGCATCAGGGCTGTGCAGTTCAGCAGATTTGACTGTAGAATGTGGGTAAAATCATTTTCATCCTCATATGAAAAAAAGGCAAGATAACGGTTTCTAGTTCTACAAAGAAATTTGTTATGTTTAGATATATCTTTTAAGCACTAACATAAGTCAATCAAACTTCTGTCTCACATATGTACACACAGGGTTAAACAAAAAAGATTATTTAACAGCATTCTCACCATCACTTAGTAATTGTGATAAAATCTACAAAAAGAGAACAACAACACATAACCACATCACTGGCAGGAAGACAAAATAATCTTAAAGGAAGCACTGAGGACATGACTATCCTAGGTTTTTAGACCAAAGCTCTAGACAAGTTGCTGCCTATACCATTAATAATTGAAAATGATTACTGACAAACCAAGAAATTAATATCAGAGAAATCGGTGGTAAGAACCTGTTAAGTGTGAGTTAGATGATTTGCTTTTTTCTTTCTTTTTTAAAAATTCAATTTATTGTGTCCATGACATTGGTGAGTGCAGTGAAGTTCTTTTCATCCGTGTAATGTTTTGTTAGCTCTGTTGTTGTAACATTAAATGAACGAACATCTTACAGCTGCTGATTACTGCAAGAAGCTGCGGTCTGAACGTATGCAGATGCAGAAAGAAGCAGACATCCTCAAACATGAGACCGAATCTCTCAATAATGCTATAAGGTGAATCACCAGTATGAATTTAGTCATAGTAATGTGATTCAGTGTTAAGTTTTTGTTTCTTTTTGTTTGCGATTGTATAAAAAAAAATGTTGGGGGGGGGCTGAGCTTTTTGTGGCACTTACCATCACCTAAGAAATTTGCACCACTTGATGTTGTTGTT
This sequence comes from Gigantopelta aegis, assembly GCF_016097555.1. NCBI lineage: Eukaryota > Metazoa > Mollusca > Gastropoda > Neomphalida > Peltospiridae > Gigantopelta > Gigantopelta aegis. The sequence continues at coordinate 48,683,532 of NC_054701.1, forward strand.
GGGGGGGGGGGGGGGTTGTCTTAAAATGTTCTAATAATCGGTTTCAACATACTATACATATTCTTTCAGTTGTGATCTCACATGACTGATTTTTATATGCCCATCTATGATGGGTCATATTATGGTATGGCATTGTCCGTCCGTCCATACCATATCTTGCATACAGGACCATCAAACCTTACATGTAGGAACAACTTGGGATGGCCGTTTTTTGCGTACTATTACTAGGTCACTGTGACCTACTTTTCACAGTCTACTGCACATAACAGTAAATCCTTGTCTGGACCATATCTTGCATACAGGACCATCAAACCCCACATGTAGCAACAACTTGGGATGGCTGTTTGTTGCATACTATTACTAGGTCACTGTGACCTACTTTTTAGTCTACTGCACATAACAGTAATCCTTGTCCAGACCATATCTTGCATACAGATGCATACAGGGCCATCAAACCTCACATGTAGGAACAACTTGGGATAGTGGTGTGTCGCGTTCTATTACTAGGTCATTGTGACCTACTTTTCACAGTTTACTGCACATAACAGTAAATCCTTGTCCGGACCATATCTTGCATACGGGACCATCAAATTTCACATGTAAGAACAACTTGGGATGGCGGTGTGTCACATACTATTACTAGGTCACTGTGACCTACTTTTCACGGTCTACAGCACATAACAGTAAATCCTTGTCTAAATCATATTTTGCATACAAATGCATACATGACCATCAAACCACATGTAGGAACAACTTGGGATGGTGGTTGGTCCAAAACAAACTGTTCATCCATCCCATTGCAAAAATTTCACATAATTAGACCGGTACTTTTGTTCTTGTTTTATTGTCCATTTTTTTGTAAAATGTTATTTTGATTTTGTGATATCAAACATTTTAGATATCACTGTTTTCAAAAACTGTTTGTTTTATGCTCTTCAAGTTAAAATGGAACAATGTTGTAACACATTAGTCATATGTAACAACACAGAATATTAATATTATTAGTCATCTCCAGTGACAACACAGAATGTTGGTAGTCGTGTCCAGTGACCACACACTTTGTCAGTCATGTCCAGTGACAACACAGAATGTTCGTCATGTCCAGTGACCATACACAATGTCAGTAATGTCCAGTGACCACACACAATAGCAGTCATTCCCGTAACAACACACAATGTTAGTTGTGTCCACTAACCACACACAATGTCAGTCGGTGTCCAGTGGTTACACACAGTGTCAGTTATTTCCAATGACAACACATAATGTCAGTCATATCCAGTGACCACACACTATGTCAGTTATGTCCAGTGACCATACACAATGTCAGTCATGTCCAGTGACCACACACTATGTCAGTCATGTCCAGTGACCACACACTATGTCAGTCATGTCCAGTGACCACACACTATGTCAGTCATGTCCAGTGACCACACACTATGTCAGTCATGTCCAGTGACCATATACAATGTCAGTCATGTCCAGTGACCACACACTATGTCAGTCATGTCCAGTGACCACACACTATGTCAGTCATGTCCATTGACCACACACTATGTCAGTCATGTCCAGTGACCACACACAATGTCAGTCATGTCCAGTGACCACACACTATGTCAGTCATGTCCAGTGACCATACACTATGTCAGTCATGTCCAGTGACCACACACAATGTCAGTCATGTCCAGTGACCACACACTATGTCAGTCATGTCCAATGACCACACACAATATCAGTCATTCCAGTAACAACACACTATGTCAGTCATGTCCAGTGACCATACACAATGTCAGTCATGTCCAGTGACCACACACTATGTCAGTCATGTCCAGTGACCACACACTATGTCAGTCATGTCCAGTGACCACACACTATGTCAGTCATGTCCAGTGACCACACACTATGTCAGTCATGTCCAGTGACCATATACAATGTCAGTCATGTCCAGTGACCACACACTATGTCAGTCATGTCCAGTGACCACACACTATGTCAGTCATGTCCATTGACCACACACTATGTCAGTCATGTCCAGTGACCACACACAATGTCAGTCATGTCCAGTGACCACACACTATGTCAGTCATGTCCAGTGACCATACACTATGTCAGTCATGTCCAGTGACCACACACAATGTCAGTCATGTCCAGTGACCACACACTATGTCAGTCATGTCCAATGACCACACACAATATCAGTCATTCCAGTAACAACACACTATGTCAGTCATGTCCAGTGACCATACACAATGTCAGTCATGTCCAGTGACCACACACTATGTCAGTCATGTCCAGTGACCACACACTATGTCAGTCATGTCCAGTGACCACACACTATGTCAGTCATGTTCAGTGACCACACACTATGTCAGTCATGTCCAGTGACCATATACAATGTCAGTCATGTCCAGTGACCACACACTATGTCAGTCATGTCCAGTGACCACACACTATGTCAGTCATGTCCAGTGACCACACACAATGTCAGTCATGTCCAGTGACCACACACTATGTCAGTCATGTCCAGTGACCACACACTATGTCAGTCATGTCCAGTGACCACACACTATGTCAGTCATGTCCAGTGACCACACACTATGTCAGTCATGTCCAATGACCACACACAATATCAGTCATTCCAGTAACAACACACTATGTCAGTCATGTCCAGTGACCATACACAATGTCAGCGTTCGAAATATGCACTTGTCTGTTTGTCCTGACAAGTGAAAATCTATTCGGATAAACAAAATGCACCTTGGTGCTTGTCCTGTGGACAAGTGAAAATATTTTCATGCAGTTTCATTTTAAGAAATCAAAAACATCATCCTTGTACTTGAATAAAATAAACCATTTATTTGGACAAGTGAAAATGTTGGCGGACAAGTAGATTTCTGCTTATTTCTATTACTGACAATGTCAGTCATGTCCAGTGACCACACACAATGTTAGTCATGTTCAGTGACAACACACAATGTTAGTCATATCCAGTGACAACACAATGTCAGTCATGTCCAGTGACCACACACAATGTCAGTCATGTTCAGTGACAACACACAATGTCAGTCATGTTCAGTGACAACACACAACGTTAGTCATATTCAGTGACAACACAATGTCAGTCATGTTCTTTGACAACTCACAATGTTAGTCATGTCCATTGACAGCACAGATTGTTAGTCCAGCAACAACACAGTGTCATATTCAGTGATAACAGAAAATGTTATTCATGTTCAGTGATAACAGAAAATGTTACTTATGTTCAGTGACAACACAGCTGAAGTCATTTCCAGTGACCACAATTTTTTTTTGTCATGTCCAGTGACTAGTTCATGCATTGGTGTATTGTTGTGATGATATTTTTACAGTGTGCTTTGTTGTATGCTTCTCTACTGTTGGGATCAGTATTTTGTTCTGTCCGTTTGCACCAGTGATCGTGTTATGTGGGAACACATTAATATTATGGTATGTGTTTCAGTGTCGTCCAGTCACAGCTGCCTGACACGGGTGTACCCATGACACGACAAAGAGTGGACCACATGAAGGAAATGTTTGAGGAATATGTGAGGAAGAGAACTCTGCAGAATTGGAAATTCTGGATTGTATCCTTTTATCTTTCTTCAGAATTTTTACATCATTACAAGTACAAAATACCTGCAGACAAGCACAAACTCAAATCAACCAGTTAGCTCCATTTTCAGTTTTGATGAACCATTATGAATTATGCGCCAAAATTACCTTCGAGAAATTACTCAACATTTTCTATTTGGCTTTAATCCTACAGGACATTTGCAAATTCAATAGCACCAAAACTAACCCTCACTCGCTACCGATCCTGGTCGGGCTGCTTGTGCTCTCCTTGCACATGTCGGCACTGGCGTTCCTCTCTTCCACCCACCTCAAACCTTTTCCTGTCCTAGAAAGAGGAGCCGACAAAAGTCAACACCTGTGCCTATGACAGGTGTATGCTACGACAGCTTGTTCAGAATGTGCACATTAAAACCTATGACCTGACTTGACCTTCAAGCATTGTTGGTCACCTTCATGGATCCCAGGAGCAGTGGGAATGGTTAAGGGAGGTAAACAGCAATTTTACGGGCAAAAGGTTTGTATACTAATGAAACCAAATTTAATTCACTGGTAGATTAGTTGTGACTATAAAATAGGATCCAATGCAGGATCGAATGTCAGTACTGTGGCATTGATTGCCAGTAACACGATTAACTTCCTGATTCCTGATACTGTGGATGAGGTTGCAGTCAGTATTTGCTATTACTATGTATGTTCTTTTGTTTCTTTCCATCAGTATATATTACACTAATGTCATGAGATGCTTTTAAGATTTATCAAACTAGATCTAAAATTCCATTAACCCTTCCCACTATTGCTCTAAAAAACAATCTTACTGATGTTAAGACAATTATACTTGACCAGTTTGATCGTAAAGAGTATACCATAGCTTGAACTAATTTTGTTACCTACAATTTTGTCTAATAGCCGATGATGAATAAATCAATGTGCTCTAGTTGTGTCATAAAACAAACTTTAACTTAACATACAATTTTGAGAGCTTTTTGCCGAAGACAATTTTGAGCTTTGCTGCAGCATTTTAAACCAGTAACTTTTGTAACTAATAAACACAAAATTAAAACCAAAACAATTCCCTTCAATTAAATGGCAATAATATTTACCCAGAGACAAACAACTGCCATTTGTACAGCCTCTGACATACAGCAATTGCTGTCGTTGCTGCAGTTACGTTCGAGTCCAGTATACATGGAGAGAAAAAAGTTATTAAAATAAGTATTCAGTTAGAGTTTGCTTGATGATATAGACTTATTCCTCAACTGTACCCAGTTTTCTGTTCTCATTGGATCATTGTTTGATTCGTACAACAACTCAGTGTCGACGTCCAGTACTGATGAACTGTGTCGTACTGTCCTCGCTTGGCTTGACCAGAGCTGTTCTCTAGTCGCTCTTAGACCAAGTAAGTTGTGTTCTCTAGTCAGACTTAAACCAATTACGTTGTGTTCTCTCATCATTAGTTGTCTTCAACTTTCTTGTAGGTTAAATTTGTATTTAATTGTCATGTTGCTTAAGTTATGATTTGATGGTTTGACTAAAGTTTTATCGTGAATTTTATACTGGTTAAATTATTTAGTCGATTAAAAAGTATGTTCATTTGTTTTATTGACTACATTGTGGGGGGTTTTCTGTTGTATTGTACAGACTACATATGTGCTAGGATTAGATAACTCACTTGTTACACAAATATAATAAGTTGTTATCTAGGTTAAAAAAAATTGTCTGATATCCGGTTACCTAAGATTTTGAAGAAAAAAAAAAGGTTATTATTTTCACTATTATTTTTTATTTTTAATGTTTGTTTTCGATAACAACTTTCACTTCATTGTCTTATCTGCATTTGTATTCTCTTTTAGTGGTTCTTAATGCCTTGCGTCACCTCAGTACAACTACCAGTATCTTGACAGAGCCAGCAAAAGTTAAGGAGCAAGCCACTGAAGCTGTCACTAAAAACTCAAAAATTCGCCATCGCAGATCATGATACATAAATTAAAAACTTCTTCTTTTTTTTCCCCTAAGTGTTGGCTCCAAGCAGGAGCTATGAGAAGTGAAACTATTTTTTGAGAAAAATGATAAACTGTGATATTATATTCTACAAGTGCTATGGAAGGCCAGTTCTAGTAGTATTGGTTCATAGTGTCATACTTCAGATTGAAAGTACGGCACTTTGGGCCTGCCGGTGACGGAAGGAAAATATTGAAAATAGTTCATGTTACTTGTTTCTAGTTGAAGTGTAAAACAAGTGTTGTGATGTCAGCTGTTACGTATGTTAGAGTTAATGTTGAGAAAAATGTCATAGAAAGAAGTGCAATGAAGCAGGCTGTCTCAATTAAGCAATAAGGTGAATTGCCAAAAGTTGTCAGAAATTTAACTTTTTTTACTTCCAGACTCTTGGGTTTTCAAGAAGTTACTAATTTCTTTTTTGGTTGTTTTGTTTGTTGTTGGGGTTTTTGGAGGAAAGGGATGGGAAATTCCTGAAAATATAATTGTAAATGCTAGAAGCCAAAATGATTTTTATATATAGAAGCTGTGTATATAGTGTCTTTAATTTATATTTTAGAAATATTCAAGCTATAGTCTGTTATTAGCCAAAATGCTTGAGTTTGATTTACAAAATAGGTGTTATGTAACTGCCAATGAATGTATAGACATGTACAAAGCTTGCATTTCAGATGGGTTTTTTTGTTTTTAAGCTATATTACAGTATTCCAGTTTTGAATTTCAGTGTTGTTTAAGGCTTCTGTTGTACAGTTGGCATCACATTTTGTTAATAAATTCATTTTCAGTGCATTTGTCAGATGGTTTGCACTGTTCTATACAATACAGAATTCATTTTTAGTGCATTTGTCGGATGGTTTGTACTGTTCTATACAATATAGAATTCATTTTTAGTGCAGTTTGTCAGATGGTTTGCACTGTTCTATACAATAGAGGGCCCATATTTTTAAAGCTATCTTAGTGCTGTGATATTGTAAAACTGTTGTAGGCTATAGCAAGTGTCGTAGTAATGTCATAGTTTACGATGTCCTAACACTAAGATGGCTTAAAAAATCTGTAGTCTTTAAATATAGGAGCTGGAAGTTTATAATTTTTGCTGTGGCCTTTGCTTTTAAGCATCCATGAATGCTTAAACATTTATTATAATTAAAAACAAAACTATTGTGTGTTAAAAGACTTGTATGTGAAAATAGATTTAACAAAAAATAGTTATAGTTGGATTAAAGTGTTAAACTGTCAGTAGTGGCAGAGTTCTGGGCTTGTAACCTGAAGCAGTCATAAATATTTTGGTGTGACGTGTTTGCCACGACAGCACTTCGACAGTCGTAGAAAAAGTTTAGTAGTATAACCCGAAACACACTTATATTTGGTGTAAATCTAGAGGAACATGACTGTAACTTATGAACTACTTATACACTTATGACATGGGGATTCCCTTGTTTTCACCAATGAGATCCATATAAAATGCTTAAAACACGTACTGACAACAGGAGGGTGGATGTAGTTCAGTGGTAGAGTGCTCGCTTGAGTTCCAATGGATCGACGCAGAATCAGTCGCCCTTGGTGTACTTCAGTCGTTTTCTTTCCAATCAGTGCCCCACAACCGATCTTTCAAAGATTGTAGTATATACTGTCCTATCTATGGGAAAGTGCATATAAAAATCGTGTTCTTACTTTTGAAAGGAGTAATCTGTGGCAGCAGCAGCGGCCCAGCAGGTTGCCCTCACTCTTCCTCCCCCTCTCGCTCTCCGAAGTGTTGAAATAACCACTTTAGACATCAAATAGTAGTAGTTTATCAAATGTGCAGAGGTGCCGTTAAATAAATTACAACTCGCATAATTAACATATAACTTAATGACGGATGCAGAAGCATACAGCAGTTGCGATCAGTGCATTTGTTTTCAAAGATCATCTTCTAACATCGCACACAATTCAGTAATACTTAGCCTATTTAATATAATGATCTAGTTAACATTATGGTTAGCAGGCCGAGTCCTAAGAACTAAAAGAGAACATCTATGGGAGTAAAACCACAAAAACTTTCATGAAGGCAAGGTTACAGCAACAAGCTAGCATTCGACTAAAGTCAAAAACCTTCATGAAGGCAAGGTTACAGCAACAAGCTAGCATTCGACTAGACAAGTCAAAAACCTTCATGAAGGCAAGGTTACAGCAACAAGCTAGCATTCGACTAAAGTCAAAAACCTTCATGAAGGCAAGGTTACAGCAACAAGCTAGCATTCGACTAGACAAGTCAAAAACCTTCATGAAGGCAAGGTTACAACAACAAGCTAGCATTCGACTAAAGTCAAAAACCTTCATGAAGGCAAGGTTACAGCAACAAGCTAGCATTCGACTAAATAAGTCAAAAACCTTCATGAAGGCAAGGTTACAGCAACAAGCTAGCATTCGACTAGACAAGTCAAAAACCTTCATGAAGGCAAGGTTACAGCAACAAGCTAGCATTCGACTAAAGTCAAAAACCTTCATGAAGGCAAGGTTACAGCAACAAGCTAGCATTCGACTAGACAAGTCAAAAACCTTCATGAAGGCAAGGTTACAGCAACAAGCTAGCATTCGACTAGACAAGTCAAAAACCTTCATGAAGGCAAGGTTACAGCAACAAGCTAGCATTCGACTAGACAAGTCAAAAACCTTCATGAAGGCAAGGTTACAACAACAAGCTAGCATTCGACTAAAGTCAAAAACCTTCATGAAGGCAAGGTTACAACAACAAGCTAGCATTCGACTAAACAAGTCAAAAACCTTCATGAAGGCAAGGTTACAGCAACAAGCTAGCATTCGACTAAAGTCAAAAACCTTCATGAAGGCAAGGTTACAGCAACAAGCTAGCATTCGACTAAACAAGTCAAAAACCTTCATGAAGGCAAGGTTACAGCAACAAGCTAGCATTCGACTAAACAAGTCAAAAACCTTCATGAAGGCAAGGTTACAACAACAAGCTAGCATTCGACTAAATAAGTCAAAACAAACTAACTACATGTAGCTCCATCTCAATTTTGGTGAACTGTTCTAAATTATGGGTCCCAAGTTATCTTCATGAGATTACGCAACAGTTCCAAGTTCACTATAATTCCACGGGAAATTTTCAACTTCAACAGCACCAAATCCACCACCCTCGCCCGCTTTCGATCCCGGTCAGGCTGCTTGTGCTCACTTGCACATGCCAGTGCGGCGATCCCCTGTCCCTTCCTAACCCCTTTACTGTTCAGGACGGAGGAGCCGGCGAGAGCCAACACCTGCACCCATGACAGGCATGTGCTACAACAGCTTTTTCTGAATGTGCCCCTTAAATCCTATTATTTCACCTCGTTAGGGTTAGAATCATTCCACCCTTCGCCTTTTTAATCGCACAAACTAATGTTACGTCCATGCTACAACTGGTCTGGGGTAGAACAAAATTTTGTCGTAAATCCGGAAATTTATGCCTGTCCTAAGTGAGGAGTAAAATTACAACTGGTTCAAGTTACACACCTAACTTTTTAGTATTGCTTTCTGACTACCGTAAGCTTAGCAAGCCCTTCCGACTGCTTCGAGTTACAAGCCCCTGGTTCCTTCACATCTTTGAATGTAGAGTAACAGCTTTTTCCTTCAGCTGTTTGAAATTTTCTGATTTGGGTTCCATTACAGGGCATTAACCCTTGTTACTAAGCCATTTAAAATATGTTCTCTTACAGATTTTTACCATTAATTTCACGTTACTTACAACGTCTTGCTTAAATTAATTTCAGTATATATATGTGTTTGTAGAAGCTCAAAATCCATTAGTGACTTTAAGCTGAAATTGCTTGTTCAATATGACACTTAGGTTTTGGAAATGAAGTTGTATGTTTCCTTTTAAAGTTACATTTGGCATAAGTTTTAGATTATTCCAGCTGGCCACTTCAAATTGTCTAGTCAAAATTCCATCTGGTTTTAATACAGTTCATGATTGTGTTCACTGTTCATTTAGACTGGATGCACATTAGAAAGAGACTAATAACTAAAAAAATAAATATTTAAGTTATTTTAATACTTGTTTCTACTTTTAACTTGTAGTTCACTGAATTGTTACTCGGCATTATAAAGCTCTGTCATCCAATCATTGTCGTAAATGTTTATTTTGTTTTTAAATTGGCTTCCATCACAGATGTAAATAGACCATAATTATGTTCATAACAAACGACTTTAAAATGGCATGATCAGAGATGAAGTTTGCTGTGCATTTTTGTTGATAATGTGTATAAATAGCTTTTAAATATTTGTTTGCCAAGCAAAATGATTTGTATGTACATGATCGTAGTTTACCACCGTAAAGGAAATAGGTTTAGAGATGCCAAGTGCCTACATAGTTTACCTGGCTGCAAATAGTTTTAAACACACAAACATGTTACCACTAAGTTGAGTTTTAAAGGAACAGTGTTGTAAGACAGTTGGCTACTTAATATAGTTTTATAAGAACGATTTGACTTTCTTATTAACTGTGAATGATGGATAGTACAGCTGCCGATCAGGATAAGGATGCAACTTATTGTTTTGTGATAAAAGATAAAACCCATTTAGTTCTGGTTTTACAAAATTCTCTGAAAGGCCAGTTTAGACAGAAAGATTATCTGACAAGTTTGTTTTAAGCCAGTTTCAGAAATATGTTATATTCTTTTAGAAAAATTAGTGAAAAGAAATTTATGCATCTTTTTATTAGCCGAAATTTATATTTTGCAAAATGAGTTTTGTCTTTAAGACAAACATGTTGTGTTTAATTATTAAAATTATTTTAAATGAGTAAAGATATCAGATTTTGAAATCCCTGATTTTGATTTAGTAATAGTATGTGCTGTTATCACAAGATAATATCTTTGCTTATTTTAATCTCAGGTGCACGCTTTCATGCGAGATATACTGGTTATGTAAATGTAGTTTCACATGTGGTAATATGTTTATAGATTAAATAGCATTGCATAATTGTTTTGGATTTTTTACATTCAGTTTGGTATATTTTGCTGACTAACATACTTGTTCTTCTTTGAAAGTTGATTTGAATTGTTTGCTTGCAAACTAACAATATTTAGTATGCTTGGTTTGATAGGTAGGTTTGAAATCTGGTATATAGTAAGTGACAAAAGAAATACAAGTAAATACAAATACAAAGTACACATTCCCTGGAAGCTATGATATATGATAATAATTGAAACAGCAGAATGTCTATTATATTATATGTGTATTAACTTTAAATTGCAAAATTTCTGTTTCTGTTTCACATTACCAGACATTTTATGGTCTCTCCTTTACAAAGTAAAACGGTGAGATACAGGTATTACTTTTCTGACAGAGGCAGCAGTGTAAAAATTTTCTTTAAAGTCTTACATTAAGGTTAAGCACTTAATCCGTTTCTCACAAACTACATGGGCAGGAAATAGCCCAGTGGTAAAGTGCTTAGTTGATGCACCGTCGGTATAGGATCAGTCCTGATCAGTGGGCCCATTGTGCTATTTCTCATTCCAGCCAGTGCACCAAGACTGGTATATCAAAGGCCATGGTATGTGCTGTCCTGTCTGTGGGATGGAGCATATAAAAGATGCCTTGCTACTAATGGAGGAATGTAGCAGGTTAACTCTCTAAGACTGTATGTCAGAATTGTTTAACATTCAATAGCCGATGATTAATATATCAAAGGGCCTTAGTGGTGTCGTATAAAAGAAAACAAACTTTTATTTGACTCACAAACTACATGTCCTAGGTCAGTGAAAATTGGTTTATAGCTATATATCTATGGATGTTCATCACAGTGCACCAAAAACCTTTATAGTAGACCAGACGTTTAATTTCACAGAAATTTAATTTATTATATATTATGTCGCATTTCTTTTGTCATTTACCGGCCTCAGTGACGTCGTGGTTAGGCCATCGGTCTACAGGTTGGTAGGTACTGGGTTCGGATCCCAGTCGAGGCATGGGATTTTTAATCCAGATACTGACTCCAAACCCTGAGTGAGTGCTCCGCAAGGCTCAATGGGTAGGTGTAAACCACTTGCATCGACCAGTGATCCATAACTGGTTCAACAAAGGCCATGGTTTGTGCTATCCTGCCTGTGGGAAGTGCAAATAAAAGATCCCTTGCTGCTAATCGGAAAGAGTAGCCCATGTAGTGGCGACAGCGGGTTTCCTCTCAAAATCTGTGTGGTCCTTAACCATATGTCTGACGCCATATAACCGTAAATGAAAATGTGTTGAGTGCATCATTAAATAAAACATTTCTTTCTTTCTTTTGTCACTTACCATATAATATATAGTGATAGCGTGTCGTTTTGGTGCTATATAATGTAACTCTGGGACATTGATATGAATGCTTTCATCAGTGATGAAATGAAAGAGGGGTGTTACAAGTGCCTTTATGAATGTAAAAAGGAAAAAATACGAGAATTTTGTTCATATTAATTATATATGTGCTCTTGTACTGATGATGACTTTTGTATTGAAGATTTTTTATACATTGCTTGTAAAAATTATTGTATGGCTGTTCAGAATTTTTTTTTTTTTTTAGAGATTAGTAGAGTGTTTCATTAATTTTCATTACTATTTTATGGGAGGTTGTGAGTGATGGGTTATCGGGTATATATATCCAAAGTTACATCAATAGTTCCTGCTGTAGATGTCTGGCAAGAGTCATAAATATAGGAGATTGGGAAGCAGTACATATCATTTGGCGCAATTCAGTAATTATGGAATGTAAATGAAGGCTTATTTCGTAAACCAGATTATACTAAGTTGCTGCACATAGTAATGGTGGTATGGTGCCTGAATGTTAACATAACACATTCCATCACCACTTTCTCCTTTTTCTTATTTACATAAGTGTTGAACGCTTGTTGATTCAACCGATTTGGGTTCATTTGGTCAACAATTCCAGCTAAAACTTTGAGGCTAAAAGAGGTATAATGCTTTCTTTATTGTATTTTTTAATTATGAGGTTAGTGATTTTAGTTCAACTTCCCTTCAACACAATTATTTATGGTTATGTGGAAATAAGGTGCTGACTACAATGATGGATCAAAACGTTGAAGAGTCATGGTTGTGATAAGAGAATCCATTTCCAATCGACAAAGTCATGACTTGTGCTGGAGTAGAGTCAAAATTCAGTATTGATAATCTTTAGGCAAAACAAACACCATGTCTTCATGGCATAGGTATCATTTGTCAGCGTTCTTCATATAGCATTTCAGTTGAGGTTTAAATGTCAAAGAGCTACTAAATGCATTAATTGTTAAAATCGAATTAAGCAAATAATGGTATTTGAGATAGTTGCTTACATCCACAGTACAGGATATTACGGATTCAAATCATAACAAAGACAGTTTCTATTATATATAGCTGTGGTACATAAAGAGAATCATGGTAGATTTCACATCTACATTTCACAGGTTTTTACCGGACCATTTACTTGTAACTAGTAGACAAAAGTGAGTACTTACAATGTCATTCTTTTTCAGCGAGTGAATCATCCCAAGGGGGTTTGGGTTTTTTATTCCAAATTGTGCTTCAAAGGATGACATACGATTGATGGGAACAGTCATGCCCTTGTTCAAATGTCCTTTAGACTTTGCCTATTGCAAAGGTACAACTTTCAAAATGTTAAGGGTTTTGGCATTCATTTTATAAAAGACAAATTGCTGCTATTGAAAAAAGAAAAAGAGTAAACGTGGCAACAGTGGGTTATTTCATATTATGGAATATATACAATGGCAGTCATATTATGTGTTGCAAGATATTTTTAACTCATTTTATTTCTTAATATAATTAAAATTTATAGTTGGGGTAAACATTCATTTGTTCTATATATATATACTATCCTGTCTGTGGGATAGTGCATATAAAATATCCCTTGCTGCTAATTGAAAAAGAGTAGCCCATGAAGTGGCGACAGCGGGTTTCCTCTCAGTATCTGTGTGGTCCTTAACCGTATGTCCAATGCCATATAGCCATAAATAAAATGTATTGAGTGCATCGTTAAATAAAACATTTCCTTCCTTCATTTGTTCTAAATGTCAAGGTATAATTTGTACTTTTTCTACATTTTCATTGTATTTTAATAATTTTTATACACTAAAAGAATGTTTTGCTGGAATGTTCCTTTGTAGAAACTCACTTTTGTTTATCACTAGTTTTGTGATCATGATTTAAATCATGTTTTTTCTGTGATAGTATTCTAGGATTTTTTTTTTAAAACTCTTATGCCAATTCTCATAATTCTTTTACTAATTAAAATTGGAGGGTTGTGGTGTGACATTAGCATTTTCAGTGATGTTTATGTAACAGAAAAATCAACCTCAAAATCATTGCAAAGTGATTTGGGGTTGGTTTTTTTGGTTTTTTCATTTGATAAAAGGTAATTTTTCAAGAAGTTACCAGTGTTGATTGAAATTATAAAACATTACTAAAATATACTTCTATACACTTGTTGATTTTATTTTGTATGATTTTCTCCTTTTTTTCACTTATTACCGTCCATGGCTATAATTAATATAATTGTTCTTAATTAAAATGTAACATTGTTTGTTTGTGTTTACATGTTTTAAATGGTTTTGGATATTTGTAAGTAGTAATTGCTAACTATTGAAAAACGTGTCTCTGTATTAGTCCAGAATACATTCACATCACGTTAATGATATTTTAGAAGAGAAAAGAGGATCAGAAATCCATGTATAAGTTAAAATCTATACTAAAAGTGCTTAAAAGTCTTGAATTTTTTTATCCTTTTAAGTCTTTAGGTCCTCAAATCAGCTTACACCATCATTAGGTAATTTGTGTTTGAATAGATGGTTCTGATCAATCTGGAATTAATAAATTCACAAACCATGTGTCAGAATTTTTTAAATTAAAATATAGGGGTGTTAAGCCAAAACAGGAAGTCCCAAGATGGTCATCTCAGACTATAAATATGCACCAAAAGTTTCAGTTTCACTAACTTGTGAAAATGGTTTAGTTAAATACAGGAATTTTAAGTTTATAAACAGATGGCCAAACTAAAAGGCTTACGTGGTGGCAGAACATCAACATACAGGTCATCTAAACACGTTTCTGGTAACATGCAGAAAGTGTGCCACTGTGATTTAAGTTACTTTAATTTGTTACTTGGGTTGTTATATATATATAAATATTTATTTCATGTTTATGCAGTAATATTTTCAAACATTTCCAATGAGTTAATTTTTCAAGGTTTTAAGAAATCTGCCCAGAATTTAATCTTGCAAATTTTATTGCTATTGAAGTAATTCTGAACAAAAACATTTCATTGGAATATGTAACTATAGGACAGAAGGTACATCCATGTGTTGATAGAATGTTTTGAAAAAAACATACAGAAGAATTAACATGCTAAGAAAATAGACATATATCATTGGTATTCATAATACAATATATTCTGCTTTTTGCTCAGTGAATTCACTGTTAGCAATATTCTTCTTTATTAGAAAATATTTAGTTCCTAAGTTATATTATATATTGGTCACTGTTAACCATATTCCCTGTCAAATTAAAGTAATGTATATTGTGACTATAGTGATAAAATTATTCCAGTTACTAGTGACCAAAGAATTACTGTAGATCTCTATTTTGAAGCTGAATATTCGATTCCCACTGAATATTCTATTTTTTTCACATTGAAGTTTGGTCTTTGTAGGTCCTTTGCACTGTGTGTTAAAGAAAATTGCTGGAAGCATGTACTTTTACAAAGTTGTATATAATATTATATTTGATAGCATGACAATTAATATTAATAGTTCAAATCAAGTTTTTGTGCATAATAGTTATTCAAACCATCGTCAGGATGTTCTGAAGTCTTTCTTGTAATATGCCTACTTCACTGGCTATGTACCAGGTGGTTAGCCATCAGTCTTGCTTAATTATGACATCCCTTGTTAAATAGGCCAAGAACTTTTCAGTGACTCATGTCGTGAGAAACACATAACATAATCTCATCTGAAAGCTGTAAGACATTTCAGATGGAGCTGGACAGCAAAGGAAGTTAAACAATAGGAACTGCTAGTGGAAAGAATTTGAAGGGGAGAATTACAAGGGGATAGATTGTGTATTTTATAGGTTATGTCAAAATCATATGACTATTTGACACTTGTGTACATGGTTATGTACATTTTACACAACTGACATTTTGTCATTGTGATTGGTTAACTTGGGGAAAAAAAGCATTAAGATAGCTTATAATTGATTAATCATAAAGACTAAATTAATTTGGCACTATGGTATTTTAGTTTCAGAATCCATGAATGGTCACATTATGCTTGTTCTGTAATGCTCAGTATGTACACATTTTGAAAATAAATGGTCCTGTTAATATAGTTTGAAGTAATACAAATGATTTTCTGTATCATCTTCAATTTAGGTTATGTGTGATTTGTGTGTCTACAAATTTCAACCTTGACCTCATGCATGTTTTAAAAAGAAACAAATCACGCACATAAGCATACACACGCACACAAAACTATAATCTCTGTTACTGTTAATGTGTCTTTTTTTAATAATAAAGATTTTTGTATGACCAAGTACCCTCATAGTGTGCAAAATATTTCATCTATGATTATTTCATAACTGTTTTTATACATTTATTACTTTTATACTCTGTATAACATATAACCGTAATTGTCAAAGAAAATATTTCTTTCTTTCTTGTTGTATGACATTAATGAAGAAATAAGAAGTGTTTTAAGGTTTAATACCTGTCTGTACCTTAGTTACATTCTTACAAAATACATGTATTTTCAGTGATATGTAGGTCATTTGCTAAGAAAAGGAATTAAATTAAATTTAAATTGGTTAGCAGGTTGAGGTTCAATTGGTCTTTGTTAGCCATTAGAGCGGGATCTGTTATCTAGCTCAGTCAGTAGAGTGTTCGCCTGAGGTGGCTGCATCATATGATTGAACCCAGTCTATGATTGGGGGTTTTCCCATCCCAAACAGTGCACCATGACTGGTATATCAAAGGTCATGTTATGTGCTGCCCTGTCGCGTGAATGTACATATAGAAGATCCCTTGCTACGAATGGAAAAAATGTAATTTGTTTCCTCTCTAAGACAATAAAAAAATTACCAATACCGATGATAAGTAAATCAGTGTGCTCTAGTAGTGTTGTTAAACAAGACAAATTTTAACTTTGTTAACTATTAGTATTAAATATAATTTCCTGTGTAAATATTTTCATACTGACAGCCTTGCTATTTAAGCCCCACATTTTATTGATGATATTAAGCAAATTATGTTAAGTTAATTCATATGCAAGCAATCAGACATTTTGTTATGGGTTGGGGTGGTGGTGCAGTAGTGGTGAACATCTCAATCATCTTTAATATAATGTAGGAATATTAGAAAGCTGTGAGGGGAATTTAAAAAAAAATCTTTTCAGTTATTTAAAAAAAAAAAGTGGTTGTGTATAATAGGTATGGGAAGTCTGACTCACCCCAGCTTCCCCAGTTTGTGACTCATTCTGAAGTCTGGCCACAATTATGACTGACCTATGAAGTAGTAAAGTGTGTGTAGATGTGTTAACAAGTTGTACAGTCTTGTTTGTCAAATATAGTATTTATCACTATAGTAAAGTGTGTATATATGTTGAGGTGTTGAAGGGCAGCAGTCATGAATGTGTATAATATTTTATTGGATTATACATGTATCTGTATGGTCATACTGAGTGTATATTTAGTCATTTATGGATGCAAGTTATATCTTTTTTTTTCTTTTTGTTTATCACATCAGGCCTTACTTTAAAATATCTTAATTCCATCACCCTTTGCCAGTAGCAATTGCTGCTAAAAGTATTAATGGACTTCATAAGCCATTTTTGAGTTTATCTGTTTTGTACATATGTAAAGAAAACATTAAAAATATTATAATTCAGACTTTATGACTAGAGGAGTGGTATCTTTCTTATATCACTACAGTGGAAAAGATTTGGAACACCTGTCTTCTTGGGATCATGGCTATGTTCCCTCAGCTAACCCTAACCCAGAGGGAACATAGAACTAAAGAACCCTAACTCTAACCCTGAGGGAACAAAGCTTAGGAACCCTAACCCTAACCCTAACCCAGAGGGAACATAGAGCTGAGGAATCCTAACCCTGAGGGAACATAGAGCTGAGGAACTCTAACCCTAACCCAGAGGGAACATAGAGCTGAGGAACTCTAACCCTAACTCCGAGGGAACATAGAGCTGAGGAACTCTAACCCTAACTCCGAGGGAACATAGAGCTGAGGAACTCTAACCCTAACCCAGAGGGAACATAGAGCTGAGGAACTCTAACCCTAACCCAGAGGGAACATAGAGCTGGGGAACCCTATCCCTGAGGGAACATATAGCTGAGGAACCCTAACCCAGAGGGAACATAGAGCTGAGGAACGCTAACCCTAACCCTGACGTAACAGAGCTGAGGAACCCTAACCCTAACCCCGAGGGAACATAGAGCTGAGGAACCCTAACCCTAACCTTGAGGGAACATAGAGCTGAGGAACCCTAACCCTGAGGGAACATAGAGCTGACCCTGTCGTCGTCTTAGTCTTATTAATAGGACAGTCATCTTTCTTAGTCTGGTTAATCATTCTGGATAAAAAAAATATCTGATCCATTCAGTGTTCATGGACATTATTTATCATTTTACTATTGAAGGTACTTTTTTTTTCTTTTTTTTTTTAAATCTTACTTTATTATTATTGTTTTTCTCTTCTTTTTTTCCTTTTGTTTTATGGAAATACATGCAAGCAGGAAATCCTTTGAATGTGTACTTGTGATGTGTCATTTGTCTCGGATTTGTATCCTTGTGTATTTATACTGTTTATGTATAAAATGTTACAGTCTTAAACATCTCGTTTTGTTGTTTGTTTTCAATCAAATTTTACAAGCCATTGAACATATGATATAAATATAAAATAGACAAATCATTAAAACATAAATATAAAACATGAAATAAAGCTTTACTGAGACTGAAATATCCAGTCTAACATCAAGTCAGCACTATACCACTGAATTACAACCTATCCCATTTTAACAAACTGAAAATTCATGGAAAGGCAAGAAAGTGATTCCCAGAACATGAATGCAATTTTAAAACTAGTCGCAACAAATCAAGGACGAGTACGTTTTGTCAGCTTTCTGGAAAATATTTTCTTGAAACCACCAAAGTATGTAATAATGCCATGTACTTTTTCAGATTATTTATTTTAATTTTATTTTAATATAATTTTCGGAATCTGTACCTACGCCATAGTATGCCTCATTCCAAATCCCAAACATCATTGTACCTGTTGCTCTTTCGAAAATTGCTCTACCTTAGTAGGGTGCTCACTGGTGCGAAGCAAATGGAGGACTGAATCTCAGTAAAGGCTCCAGTTCCATTGGAAAACAGGAGTCTCTAGGGAGTATCATGACCTTACAACCACCCATGACAAATTAGATATAATCCCCCAACTATTGATGCAGCTATTGATTGACGGATGCGAATGTATCCAGGTCTTCTGCAATGTCACTGATGTACGTTACCTGATTGTGTACGACTACCATAGTCACCATGTAAACACAATCCACACGGAACCCACATGCTCTTAACGAGTATGGGTCATTCTACAGAAAGTGTCACTTTTATGTCTCTGCACAATTTCTTTTTTATTTATATGTAGAAAACTAAGTTTGTTGTCTTTAACGATGCCTTATTAATAATATCATCCTGCCATAGCATTTGTTTTCTCTGGTAATCAGTTTTGATAAAGATTTTATTCAGGATCAGTGGAAAACGTCATTGGTGTTATCTGTCCCTAGCATAACTGTTAAAATATATAACAGAAGACATAGTACTGACTAACTTTAATGTAATATGTACTGGTAGCCGACTTACTAAAGAAGAAATCTTGTAAATATATTCTGTATTCAAAAGATGGTGGGCAATATACCCTTGTCCCTGAATGTTTATGGCATTGGTGTTACTTTATATTCCGTAATTCAAGACATGAGATAACAAAAGAAACTAAATGCTCTCTGGATGAAACATTCCACCGGTAGACATCGGCCAACAAACTTATTTGTCAAAAACAGCAGACATATGAACAATTGTGAATAGTTTTCTTTAAATGTCTTGAATTGCGGAAGCGTATTAGCAGGATCATGGTGAACAAAACGTTCAAGTTTGTTTTGTTAAACGATCCCACTAGAGCACATTGTTGTATTAATCATTGGCTATTGGACGTCAAGCATTTGGTAATTTTGAGAGGCTATTGGACGTCAAGCATTTGGTAATTCAGAGAGGAAACACGCTACATGTTTCCATTAGTAGCAAGGGGTCTTTCATATGCACATTCCACAGACAGGATAGTACATACCATGGCCTTAGTTACACCAGATGTGGAGCATTAGCTTTAACGAGAAATAAGCCAATGGGTTCATCTATGAGAATTGATTCTAGACCGATCGCGCATCAATCAAGCATTTTACCGCTGTATTTAACACTGGGAATAAAAGGCGAGTACTAGGCCATCTAAAATCACATTCCATTGCAAATTAACAAAATCACATCATGCTTACACCACACACAACGCTACCCGAAATCTTCTATTGGAGTTTTTAAAATAGCCAAGAAAAGGTCACTGTAATATAATGGTACGATGTATTTTATATCTGACATAGTACTATTTAAGTGATTATCTTAAACCAACAAGTGTTTTTCATGACAGTTAATCATTTTCCAAATAGTGGCACGAAAATATCTGACTTTATTTTTAAGTTTCTTCTTCGGTTTGTTGCCTGTATTGGTGGCCATCTTGAATTCATTAAAATTAACTGGTGTAGAAGAATTGAACTACTTTCATTGTATTCCATGATGCCTAAAATCATGGTTGGATGCAATAATTACTTTTTTGCACGGAATAATAAAGTTATTGCCAATTTCTCAATTTCGACCCCCATACTGGCGACCATCTTGTATACATTACGTGACCCATTCATCAAATCTGAATTTTGCTGGCACCAGTGTTTACTTTGCTCCTAAAACCATGGGGTAAATGCAAGAATTTGTGTTCTCCGTCAAGTTATGTGCAATCTATGACCACCACCATCTTGGCCGCCATCTTGGATTTTTCAAATTCCTTAAGGGTGTCCGGGTGGCACCCAGTGGATTATCGATGTGGAACGCCTACAGAGTCAAAATCTGCAGAGAACAACTATACATTAAATTTGGCACACTTTGACCCCAAACTGGCATTTGGCAACTGGACTATATAACCAATTACTAATGATGTCTACTTGCTGAATGTGTTTAATATATAGAGGATATTTCATCTTTTTTGTCAAATATGATTTATATCTCATCGAGTAAAGTTTGCAATCATATATCATGAGTCGTGCAAGCGCGATCAGTGTGATATGATTGCAAACTTCACGAGATGAGATAACAGTCAAATCTGACAATAAACATGAAATTTTCTATTTATTATATAACCTTTGGCAATTTACCTTTATTTTTAAAATGTCAGCAGCAAAATAGTTCCAGCTTTCTGAAAGTGAAGATAACACTTTCTACAGCGACGATAACACATTTTAGAGTGAAATAGTGAAATTTTCACTCTAATATGTGTTATCGTCACTGAGTGACTGATAACACTTTTATTTCACTGATATTTTAAGATATTTCACTAAATATTATATAATATCTAATCTCTTGGCTCTACACTGTTTTAATTTAACTTTTGAATTTTTATATTAATTTTGTCATCACATCATTGATGTAGGCCTACATACCTGTGTTTGACACCCAATAGCTGATGTATTCTTTTTGATGGATCTTTTTAATTGAATTCATTCCAATCTCTTGGCAATTACATTTATTTATGTACTATAAAAGAACAACATTCATGATATTCGGTGTTGTAACGGTTAAGCCATAGGACATAAGGCTGGTAGGTACTGGGTTCGCTTCCCGGTATCTGCTCCCACCCTGAGAACGTTTAACGACTTAATGGGTAGGTGTAAGGCCACTACGCCCACATCTCTCTCACTAACAACTAACAACCAACCCACTGTCGAGGGTGGACAAACAATCCAGATAGCGGAATTGTGTGCCAAGGACAGCCTGTACGAACATTAATTGGATATAAACACGAAAATAACTATAAATGAAATGAAATATTAATAAAGTAGAAGTAGGGTGTTGTTAACTCTTAGTGGAAGGACTGTTTAATGGTCCAAGTAATTTGGATTTATTGCTTGCAGGACAAACATAAGTAAATATGTTAATGTAACTTCATACAAAACACTGCTGCTTTCCGCTTAAAGTCAACATATTTTTATCCCATTCAACATATGCTACCAATCAACGTATGCTACCAATCAACGTATGCTATTATATTCGTGATTAATGTGTATCTTCCAACCTCTACAATCGACACTGACCAGTGTGTTATTTCAAACTGGATGGCAAATGCGTTTATTTATCGGTTATTGATGCGTGGTATGTTGGCAAATTGGTGGTCATTAGTAAAGCAATTATAACACTTTGGATGATTATGTTGTCATGTTGGGGATTCGATTAGGTTTCACTTGAGGCACACATGTCGCGCACTGGGCATGATCTTACAGTTATCGAAACTACTTGATATCATTTACATTTTTATCATACACTGAACACGCGGAAACAGACTTTAGTTCTGGTAAGTACCAATTTTTGGAATAAATTTATAAAGATTGAGAAGTTATTGAAACTTTTAATTAATTAGGATCCCAGTTTAAGTAGTAGTAGTAGCGGTGGTGGTTGTGGTGGTGGTGGTGGTGGTGGTGGTGGTAGTAGTAGTAGCAGTAGTAGTAGTGACAGTCGGAGTAGTAGTAGTGGTGGTAGTGGTAGTAATAGTGGTAGTGGCAGTGGTGGTTGTAGTAGTAGTAGTAGTAGTGGTGGTGGTGGTTATGGTAGTTGTGGTAATAGTAGTAGTGATAGTGGGAGTAGTAATAGTAGTAGTGTTAATTGTAGTGGTGGTGGTGGTGGTGGTGGTGGCTGTGGTAGTTGTAGTAGTAGTAGTGACAGTCGGAGTAGTAGTAGTAGTAGTGACAGTCGGAGTAGTAGTAGTGGTAGTGGTGGTGGTGGTAGTAGTAGTAATAGTGGTGGTGGTAGTGGCTGTGGTGGTTGTACTAGTAGTAATGGTGGTGGTGGTTATGGTGGTGAGTTATCGACCTCGGTGGCGTCATTGTTAGGTCATCGGTCTACAGGCTGGTAGGTACTGGGTTCGGATCCCAGTCGAGGCATGGGATTTTTAATGCAGATACCCGACTCCAATCCCTGAGTGAGTGCTCCGCAAGGCTCAACTGGTTCAACAAAGGCCATGGTTTGTGTTATCCTGCCTGTGGGAAGCGCAAATAAAAGATCCCTTGCTGCTAATCGGAAAGAGTAGCCCATGTAGTGGCGACTTCGCGTTTCCTCTCAAAATCTGTGTGGTCCTTAACCATTATGTCTGACGCCATATAACCGTACATAAAAATGTGTTGAGTGCGTCGTTAAATAAAACATTTCTTTCTTTCTT
Organism: Gigantopelta aegis; assembly: GCF_016097555.1. Classification (NCBI taxonomy): domain Eukaryota; kingdom Metazoa; phylum Mollusca; class Gastropoda; order Neomphalida; family Peltospiridae; genus Gigantopelta; species Gigantopelta aegis. Next base: position 48,706,669 of record NC_054701.1, read on the forward strand.
TTGTCACTTAGCATATAATAGATAGTGATAGTGTGTTGTTTTGGTGCTATATAATGTAACTCTGGGACATTAATACGACCCATCTTACTACAACCCATTGATTAAATAAAACATTTCTTTCTTTCTTTTGTCACTTAGCATATAATAGATAGTGATAGTGTGTTGTTTTGGTGCTATATAATGTAACTCTGGGACATTGATACGACCCATCATGATTAAATAAAACATTTCTTTCTTTCTTTTGTCACTTAGCATATAATAGATAGTGATAGTGTGTTGTTTTGGTGCTATATAATGTAACTCTGGGACATTGATACGACCCATCTTACTACAACCCCTTGATTAAATAAAACATTTCTTTCTTTGGCGGTGGGTTGTAATTGTAGTAGTGATAGTGGGATTAGTAATAGTAGTAGTGGTAGTGGTGGTGGTGTCTGTGGTAGTTTTAGTAGTTGTGGTCGTGGTTGTAGTAGTAGTAGTAGTAGTGGTGGTGTCTGTGGTAGTTGTAGTAGTTGTGGTTGTAGTAGTAGTAGTAGTGGTGGTAGTTGTAGTAGTTGTAGTAGTTGTGGTAGTGGTAGTAGTAGTAGTAGTAGTGGCGGTGGTGACTGTGGTAGTTGTAGTAGTTGTGGTAGTGGTTGTAGCAGCAGCAGTATTCAGGGCTCACACTGGAACAAATTGTTAAAATATGGTTAATTTAAGGAATATCTTTATTAAATTAAAAGTTAGTTAGTTTTGTTTAACGACACCACTAGAGCACAGCGGCTATTGGATGTAAAACATTTGATAATTCCGACGCATAGTCATTAGAGGAAACCTGCTACATTTTTCCATTAGCAGCAGTGGATCTTTTGTGTGCAATTTTCCACAGACAGGAAAGCACATGCCACGGCCTTTGACCAGTTGTTGTACACTGGTTGGAACGAGAAAATACAATCAGTTGAATGAATTCACAGAGGTGGTTCGATCCTTCGGAGCAAGCACCTCAGACGAGCACTCAAATGACAAGCTAAATCCCGCCTCGAATATTTTAATGTTGTAGCTACAATGTATAAAAATTAGCAATTGGCTAACTTGGCAATATTAGTGGCACTGGTAGCAGTAATCTAAGATCGATCTTCGTCGGTGGGTCCATTGGGCTATTTCTCGTTCCAGCCAGTGCACCATGACTGGTATACCAAAGGCCGTGGTACGTGCGTAGTAGTAGGAAGAAGAAGAAGAAGGAAATGTTTTATTTAACGACGCACTCAACACATTTTATTCGTAGTAGTACGAGTAGTTATAGTAAGTTTGTTGTTGTAGACTAGTAGTAGTAAATTTACACCTTGTTATAACATCATTTTTTAATTCAAATTACGAAACACAAGTAAAGTTTTAATACACTAGTGGGATTTTATATATATATGACTGGTATTCATGAGATACATTCACATGGAAACATGACCAGTTATCATAAGTAATCGAGTTGCATTCATAATCGAAAAGTTCAAACCCCCCCCCCCCCCCCCCCCCCCCCATATCAAGGTCAGTATATGGTGTGTCCACCATTGGCCCGTAAGCATGCGTGAAGACGACGGGGAAAGAATTGGCACAAACATCTAAAATAAGCCACAGGAATGTTCCTCCACTCCTCCTGCAACGCCTGTGCAAGCTCAGCGACGTTACGCGGTGATGGCTGGCGGTAACGTACACGACGTCCTAACTCATTCCACATGTGTTCAATTGTGTTCAAATCCGGTGAAACTGCGGGCCAGTTCATAATGGTGATACCGGCTTGTTGCAGGAATGCCTGGGTAATTCTTGCAGTATGTGGACGGGCATTGTCTTGTTGAAACAGAAGGGGACCTCCTGGTCTTCGATGACGGCGCAAAAGTGGCTGGAGAACTTGTCTTAGAATAACGTCAACATAACGCTGGGCTGTAAGTGCATCGTGGACAATGATGAGATCACTCCTGAAATCACAGTCTGCATCGGAGTCCAGCCGTTCTGAGTGGACGGATGACCGTCATCGGATGGATATGCCTTCCATGACGTCTTATCGTGTTGCTTGCTGTCATCGTCGCAGTTCTGAACCGGTCACGGAGGTGGTGTCGTCGAATCTGCCGATCTTGGTGTGGGGTCGTAACGGGACGTTGACCAGGTCGAGGTCGATCACAGACACTCCCGATCTGTTGATGACGTTCAACAAGTCGTCCAATAGTTGATGGATGGACTCTGGAGGTCCTAGCAACTTGGCTTTGCGAAGTCCCCCTTGAACCATGCCCAACGCTCGCTCCCTTTGTTCTTCTCCGAGTCGTGGCATTCTTAATGTGACACGGAATATGGTACCGTTACGTGACTTTTATGTGTCCACATACTGGCATTTCACGTGCATTGCATGCAGCATGATTGAGCATGTAGTGAACGCATTTCGCACCATTCTGTGTTTCTGCTATTGTATGTGTAACGAGAACAAAACCAGGATTAAAACCCATATAAAAGTACCAATCAATGGCTTCCTCTCATAAATTGTTATTTTAAGTCCAATAAATATATTTTTCATTAATCACAACAAAATATTGAAAAATATCTGTTTTGCGTTTTCATTGTGTGTCAGTATATATATATATATATATATATATATATATATATATATATATATATATATATATATATATATATATATACGCTACATTGTTAGTGAACAGTGAACAGTGAAAATGTCTTCCTGTGTTTTTGGCTGATAATGGCGAGCTAATACCTTGTTATGTGACATATATTAGCGACAGCGCCTAAAAAATATAAAATGGTAAATGATAAGAATAGAAAATGTGGAAGATCGTTACTAAAATAAAATACAACGTACTAGGTAATAATAATTTGTAAATCCCAATAAAACAAAACCCACAAAAGGCCAACCAAAAAAACAACAACAAACAAACAAACAAACAAACAACAACAACACACTAACACATACAGAAATTTCCTACTTTTTGAAGATGAATTGCGGGAAAAGTACAAGAAGATCGTAAAATTACGAAAGAATAAGACGAAACTCGCAGCCGCCATATAAGCTTTTCCTACTGAATATGCAGTGAGGGATTTTTTATATGACCTTTGATGTAGGAGTCGTGTGGTCCTGGTTGGCAGGAGACAAAAATCAAGACCATTAATTAGAGTGTTTGGTCCTACGACCCATCTTACTACAACCCATCTCAGGCGAGTGAGCGCTCTACCACTGAGCTACATCCCGCTCCGGAGAAAAGTGTGGAAAACATAACATGGCAAATTAGTACAAAACTAGAACAGAAGACATGTTTTATTTAACGACGCATTCAACAGATTTTATTTACGGTTATATGGCGGCAGACATATGGTTAAGGACCACATAGATATTGAGAGAGGAAACCCGCTGTCGCCACTTCATGGGCAACTCTTTCTGATTAGCAGCAAGGGATCTTTTATATGCACCATCCCACAGACAGGGAGGTGCATACCACGGCCTTTAATATACCAGTCGTGGTGCACTGGCTGGAACGAGAAATAGCCCAATGGGCCCACTGACAACAATTCTGCTGTCGACGATGATCACTGCAGATTGATGGTTTACGAAAACATTCACTCATTTATATTTTATATTGTTGTATACATGTATTACACACACACACACACGCACATACACACACACACACACACACACACACACACACACACTATATATATATACACATATATATATATATATATATATATATATATATATATATATATATATATATTACGTTAATCAAATTAAGAAATATAATTGCTATATCAATATAATGTTTTTGTAATTAATAATATTTTTGATATATATTGTATAAAATAAAATCTGGGTCTTTGTGTGTCGACATGTTTACATTTATTTCTGAATGCATGTATGTACTGATGTAAATAATTCCAATATGTAAATACTCTTTTCTTATTTATAAATGCTTTGTTTGGTCCAAATAATATTATGTGACTTTTTAAAAAACCCGACGTTCAAATTGATCGTTAGCGATATTTTCTTTATTTCAAATTAATAAAATGACTGTTTATGTTAGTTGTTAATGTTTAATCAGTAAATGTTATTTAGGTCTATTGTTTAAAATTGTAAGAATGAGAAAATCTCTCATTCGCTTACTGGCGGAAAAAGCAGAACTACAGAATGGGGATTCCCCTTATGCCGTGTATTAATTTCCCAAAGAAAAAAACCTTGCTTGCTATTTCATAGTATTTCATATTAATTAATTACTAATCACTTGTGTCCCATTGTCAGGCAAGTCCTATTGGTGTATTGTTCAGTGAAATGAAAAATCGTTTTGGCTTTGGACAGATCTAGTAATAGAGTTAAATAATACCTACAGTACGATCTGGATTAACTGGGCTGTAGACAGTGGGACATATATAACATATTTATTAATATATAGATAAAGCATTCCGTTAATATTGCAGATCCACAAGGACTGCGGTACTGAACAGCAATAGCGGGAAGAGTAATGGCGAGATTACACGCAATCGCGATGAGCTTATTCATGTTTGTCAGCTACACCATTCAGCCAGTTCCTCCAGAAACACTTGGTGAAGTTCAGTATCCGTGGACAAACTTAACACTGGACAGCATCCCTGACTGGAGTTCTTCAAACATCACTGAAGACGGTGAGAGTTCTACAAACATCACTGAAGACGATAGGAGTTCTACAAACATCACTGAAGACGGTGAGCGTCCTCCAAACACTTCAGTTAAAACAGTCGGCGAGATGATTAACAGTGGTGTGAATTACTCCACTAGAACTGACTGTCAGAATTCATCGCACAACACAGAATGTGTACAAGCAGCAGTTAACAAAACTGATACTACCAATGGCGTGGATGTGGTCACTTGGGTGGTTCGTGTAGTCATCATTTCTGTTATCGCGGTGCTTGGTCTCGTGGGCAACTGCATAGCAGTCTGTGTCCTCGCGTCCCCTAGGATGAAGTCACCCAACAGCGTAATTCTCATATTCCTAGCTTTCTTCGACTCGCTCATTCTCTTGCGACATATTTTATTTTGGACAGTAAAAACCATCCTCAGTGAGTATTTATCCCCGGTTAGGTTGAAGGAGATTTATAGCATTCCGGTACATGTTATATTTCGTTCATTTGAACACATTGGTTATTTTGGTTCCGTCTACACAACAGTTTTGCTGACATTCGAACGGTTTTGTGTCGTTTTGTTTCCTCTTCGATCCATCTCATTGTGCACGATCAAACACGCCAGAATATGTGGTTTCATAATATTGTTTTTATCTGTTGTATACAACATACCTAAATTTTTGCTTGGCACTATTCACATTGAAGAAGATCAAATAACGCATCTGACTAAATTTGTCTTTGTCAAAACTACGTTTTCCAGCGAAATGACATTCTTCTTTTACAACATATACATAAGATATTTGGGAAAAATCTTCCTCTTGGCCCTCCCAGTTCTTGCGTTGGTGATTTTCAACGCTTGTATTCTTTATAAACTTTGGCAGAAATCTCGACAGTTCAAGACGGAGGGTTCCGCAGTGTTTGGACGACGTGCTAGCGTCGCTGATAAGATCACGGCCGTGACATTGGCGATAATTTTTACATTCTGCGTCACCCTCGTTGTGTTGCAGTTTGAAAGAAACCTGTGTTTTGTGCCCGTTGAAAAAACCGTGCAGCTTCCAGAAATGTGTTACGGTTTACATTTGACCTCAGGTTTCATGTATACATTCAACTCTGCTATTAATTTTGTGTATTATTGTTTGTTTGGCGCTAAATTTCGAAAGGTTTTGCTTTCATTTTGCGCACGTCCGGTTAAAAAACAGGGATCCATTACGATGAGTACTACTACAGGAAACGAAATTTCCATGGTCAGCTACAAACAGTCATTTTAGTATCCTCTGATGCTTGTTATAAAGACATTTTACAGAATCACAAATAACCCCAAACAACAACTTCGGGTAGTAATGCTATTGTTGTATATATAATAAAGTGTATACTCTTTATTATAGCATTATCCCTAGCGTTGATGGTGAGACGTAGCCCCAGTGGCAAAGCGCTTGCTAGATGTGCGGTCGGTCTAGGGTCGATCCCCGTCGGTGGACTAACTGGGCTATATTTCGTTCTAGCCAGTGCACCACGATTGGTATATCAAAGCCAGTGGTATGTGTTATCCTGTCTGTGAAATAGTGCTTATAAAAATCCCTTGCTACTAATGGAAAAATGTATCGGGTTTCCTCTTTAAGACTATTAAAATTACCAAATTGTTGACATCCAAACAGCCGACAAATAATAAATCAATCTGGTTTAGTGATGCCGTTAAAACAATCCCCAATGTTATTGTTTGGAGTGTAACTATAACAAAACTTGTGGTACTCTGTTTTAATGGGCTGATATCCTAGCAAGAACAAACCATGTTATGTAGAGGGACGAAAGAAAGAAATGTTTTATTTAACGACGCACTCAACACATTTTTATTTACGGTTATATGGCGTCAGACATATGGTTAAGGACCACACAGATTTTGAGAGGAAACCCGCTGTCGCCACTACATGGGCTACTCTTCCGATTAGCAGCAAGGGATCTTTTATTTGGCAGGATATGGCCTTTGTTAGCAGTTATGGATCACTGGTCGGTGCAAGTGGTTTAACCCTTGCGGAGCACTACAGGGTAGTCGGTATCTGGATTAAAAATCCCATGCCCCTATCCGAACCCAGTACCTACCAGCCTTAGACCGATGGCCTGCCACGACGCCACCGAGGCCGGTCTAGAGGGACGAACCCCTATTTTCAGCTTAACGCTACGGTCTCTAGTTACCATATTTTAACATCGTTTATTAAAGCAAAATACAAAATCAACTACACTTTTAATAAACTCGTGTGTTTTCGTTAATAAGCATATATGTTGTTTAAAAACAACTAACTGGGTATCGCTATTGCAATAGTTAGTGTTTACGCGAATGATCATTTCGATTTCACTATTCAAGTGGTTTTGGTTTAGGGGCTGTCTCAAAACTAGCCCGAGTACTCTTGACTGTAAGAGAGCTAGACGGACATTTGGACATAAGAGCGTATTTATGTCCAAATGTCCGTCTATCTCTCTCACAGTCAGAGTACTCGGGCTATCTCAAAACAAACAAACAAACAAACACACGCACGCACGCACACACACACACACACACACACACACACACACACACAAGTATGCTATTAGAAGAACATTTGTTTCATAAATGCGTGGATTTAGGTGTATATACAATTGTTTTTAATTGTTTTACTACAACTGTATATATTTAAACCAAAAGAATAAAATTAACCAAATGGTTAATATGAAGGGAAAAACAGTAAAAGAAAGAAGATGAAAGGGAAGAAAAGGAAATGTTTTAGTAGTATCTATTTAATTTTTTTTTTTTTTTTTATTATTTATTTATTAACTTATTTAATATTTTATTATTTTATTTATTTATTTATTTATTTATTTATGTATGTATGTATTTATATGAAATATATATGAAATTCCTCTTTGTATTAGGCAGTAAGAATAGGAAGTGTTAATAGGATTGGTTGTTAATTCATATTATTCTCTTCCTCATCTTCATCATCACCACCAATACTATCACTATCATCAATATTATTGTAATACATGTAATAATAATAATAATCTTATCACCATTATTATTATTATTGTTATTATTATTATAGTTGTTGTTGTTATTGTTGTTTGTTTTATTATTAGTATTACTGTCGTTGTTGTTGTCGTTGTAGCCTGAATGAATAATCAAAACTGAATTTTAATGTGTTACACTAGCGAATACAAACCGTTCCTTTTCACCTTAAAGTAAAATTATTGCTGCCTATTAATTTGTGTAATTTTGTGCTGCTGCCAATATATAAACATTACCTTAAATTAATAATGTAGAAAGTGTTGACAAAAGAAGCGAATGGATGAATGTTTAATGACACCCTATCACGAAAAATATATCGGCTATTAGGTGTCAAACAAATAAAACGAAAAAAACCCACAGCAACAACAACAAAAAATATAAAAAATAATGCCACCCTAGAATATCGATCTCTGTATGAAGTTGCCAGTTATCAGTGTAGCAGACTGAGTAAACATAGGGTCTAATTCACAAAACGCTCTAAAGCTCGCTTAGGCTCTCTTCGTCTTGTCAAGTATTTTTTTATATCTAGTATTAGTACTGCTAGATCGCACGATTGCGCGAGTTTAATGAATTAGGCCACAGGGCGAAAAGTTTATTTTGTATTTAAAATGGCACAGCTAGAGTACATAGTATAAAACATTTGGTATTTATATTAAGACAACAATGAATCTTTTCACCCTTCTAACCATTTTTACATTGTGATTTTCTACTTGCCTTTAATCTTCAAATACTAATGTCTTCTACACACATAAATACACACACAAATAAGTGAAAATGGCACATTGACCAACTTATGAAAAGGACAATACAATGAAACTTTAAAAAAAAAAGAAAAAAAAAAGATATCCTTTAATATATATACTGGAAACCAAAAGAAACAATTCACTGGATATTTGTTCACATTAATTTTTGTAATAATAATAATTACACCGCGGTGAAAAAAAATATCCATGTGATATCGTCTTTTATTACATACCTGTGAAAGATAACGGGAGTTTAATAACAAAATCGTACGTCACATTGTGAGATACCGTTTTCCTTGACAAAGCTGGGATATAAACTCTAACACGATTGGCCAACAGCACATTAAGGGAGAATGGGTCAACACAATATGACGTAAGCTTTTGTACATTTCTTATTAAAAGCAGTGCCGAGTCCAGCCAGACCGAGCAGAAAAACGTCCGCCAGACTGGTTTAAGCTCTTCATGTTAAAAAGAATAAAAACTTCGGTAACCAGTCAAAATAGTTCGCAAACGTTAGCAAAAAACGGCTGGTTGAACTTAGGGCTGATTTTACTCTCAGTAACACGAAGTAGCTTTAAAACTGCCGTCGAATCAACTATTTACGAAATCTAAATCTGGGTCATTAACCTCGTTTGTGGGCGGGGCCTATGCTGACACTCGAACACCAGTTGCTCTGCGTCTTTACTTTTGTTACTTGTTGATGAATTCTAAGCAATAAGTATAGGTAGGTAATACATGAAATACTACACTTCTTTCAGTTTAATACCATTTTTATGAACGAGTACATTAGTAAATGGCATCTAGCTTGCTTTCGCTCGCTAGATTCCATTTTCTACTGTACTCGTTCACAAAAATGGTATTAAACTGAAAGGAGTGTAGTATTCTCTATTTATTACATACCTGTGGAGATAACGGAGTTTAATAACAAAACAGTACGTCACATTGTGAGTTACCGTTTTCCTTAACAAAGCTGGGATATAAACGCTAGTTAACGCCATTGGCCAAAAGCGCATTAAGGGAGAATGGGGTCAACACAATGTGACGTAATATTTTGTCTCATTAAAAGCAGTGTAGTTCAGCCAGACCGAGCAGAAAAACATCCAGCAAACTGGTTTATGCGTTTCATGTTAAAAAGAATGACCATTTCGGAAACCAGTCAAAATAGCTCGTAAACGTTAGCGTAAAACGGCTGGCTGAACTTTTTAGTTTTAAAAGTACCGTCGAATAAACTATTTGTGAAATCAAAATCTAGTTCGTTAACCTCGATTGTGGGCGGGGCCTATGCTGACACTCGAACACCAGCTGCTCTGAATGTTTACTTTTGTTTGATGAATTCTAAGCAATAATTATAGGTAAGTAATAAATAAAATACTAGGCCTACACTCCTTTTAGTTTAATGCATTTTTTTGTTATGAATTCGTACATTAAAAACTGATCGAAAGTCGTGTAGTATTCTCTATGTTTCACATTGTGGAATATGCCTTTTCAGAGGTCACGACCTCTGATCAGGTGGATTGACACTACAATTCCTCACAGATCTTCATGCAAAAAGTGTGAGCATGGTTCTTTAGATTAATATTTTTTAAATAGGAAAATTACTTGCTGTCAATTCTTATCATTAATGTTAGCAGTATAATTTAACAAAATATATACATGTATTTTAATAATTTTGTTTTGCCTTGAATATGTTTATAATATTGTTTGTGTAAACTTCATTGATAAATGTGTGGCGTAGGAATGCAAAGTTTCATTGTTAAATAGCTAAATGAATTGACCATAACGTTATAGATCTATACATTTTCATATCTTGTTTAGTTATTTTGGAAGTCATTCTGTGCGATTTTTGTTCATTGATCTGCGGTGTAATAAATAAAATGCTATACTCGTTCCCGTGAGACCGTCTATATTACAACTCGTGTGTTTTTAATCGTATATGACTCGCTTTCGATCGAGGCGTTATGCATGGGCGTACATGGGGGGGGGGGGGGGGGGGGGGGGGGGTTCGATGGGTTCGACCCCCCCCCCCCCCCCCCCGAAATGGCTTTTTTTTTTATAATTTAATATATCTCACATTCATATCTGACATTATTATATTTACTCAACATAGAAATATATGCCCAACATCTCTGCAATCTATTTTGGAACCCCCTTTTCAAAATCCTATGTATTGGAACCCCCCTTTTCAAAATCCTATGTACGCCCATGTTATGTACCATTGATAACACTCGTTGTAATATAAATGGTCTCACACGGGAACTCGTTTAGTATTCTCTATGTAACACAATTGGACAAATCGAAATCCTCAGTCGGAAATTGGAGGTAACATTGCATATGCATAGTCTAGTAACTCAGTTTAAAATTCAACCTATACTTAACAGGCGCTGAACAGTGTCATCTATGGTGTAGCCTATTTGTTCGTCAAAATTACGCTGAACATTAGACATTGCCGTTTTGAATTAACATAAACGTTCTTGAAACTGTTACGTTTTGCCATTGACGTTCCAGCGCACTTTGCAAAGCAGACAGGGTGAAGGGTTGTGGGTTATACCCCTCCCCCCCCCCCCCCCCCACACACACCGCCCTCGATCTGCCTCCGTAGCTAAGGGGTAAAAGTGCCCTTCTGGTGAGTGATCGGTTTAAGATCGATTCCCGTCCACATTGGATATTTTGCATGGTTTCCCCCTGCAATTTTTGTTTTAGAAATTTATTTTATATATGAAAAGAATGTGAAATTTACAATTTGAACGTTTACTCTTCCGGCAGTTTTTTATTTTACTTTTTATTTACAGCTAAAATTTCTCACTCACAATTTTACAGTGAAATCAGTGTGCTATTTTTACTGATGCAGCGAATGCTATAAATTACTTAAGAATTTTTCCCTTTTTCAAACAAGCTACAAACAATTCATTAGAACCTTGCGATATGGATGTTTTTTTAGATACACTTACGATTTTAGCTGCAAAAGACTATGAAAACGAACTTAAAATGAAACGTAAGTCACATTTAAGCAGTGGGCGTGGAGGAAATAATTTGACTGTTTGTGGATGTGTTGAGTCCAATCCAGGTCCAGCTAGCATGAAACCATTCCCCGAAGCTTTCTATGACAATGAAACATCAGAAACTGACAAATGTCGAATGCGTAAATGCGTGACCTGTCCTGATTTCAAGCAAATCAGCCGCCAGAAATGGCGTTCTGTTACAGGAAGAAACTGCAAAGTTTTGCATTTGCCAGACAATCCAGATGCACTTTCTGCAATCAAAAGACTCTTTCCTATGTACAACATACATGTTCTTGCTTTTGCAACATCAGTCTGTCCATCTTGTCTAAGAAATCTGGTCAATCCAGACTCCAAACACAACTTCTCCGAAAAACGGAAGTCCCAGATTAAAGAACAGCTGGAAAGAGCATTAGATATTCGAAAAACGAGATCTGACAAACAGATCCCAGTTTAATTAACAGTCCTTCGTGCATTATCAAGAAGAAAGATGCACCTTCAAACATCAACCAACTAATATCTCCGCATCGAAGAAAACGCACTGTAATAAAAACAAAGTCTTCAGCAAGTATTAATCTTTATGATGCATTTGCAATGAGTTCTGCAATGAGCTCCACAGGAAAAGGTTTAGCCCGTGGTTTGGAAACACTTGGTCTTCGTGGTCTCAGTGTTCCATCAAGAGCGAACTATAGAAAACATAAATCAAAACTCAATCAAATTTTTGCCAGTAACTTTGAATCAGTGGACTGTAATCTTTCACCAGATGATGGTGCTGCCATAATGTGTAAACATGTTGCAGGTTTTTTGGAAAAAATTACTGCAGTTAGAGGCAAGCAAAAGAAAGACGTTGCCTTAATAAAGTTTAATGTTGATGGGGGTCGTGGTTCTCTAAAATTGTGTGCCCAGGTTATCTATGCTGATGATCCTGTTCTAAAGAAAAATGCTACTGAAACAGAACGAGCTGTATATGCCAAAGAAAATGGTGGTGTATTTGATACAAGTGTTCGTCGGGTGTTCATTCAGGGACTGATCAGTGGAGCGAAGGAAACTTTGAATCAACAAAATTCCTTTGTGATTCGCTAATTGATTTGGATGATCTGGAGTCCTACTTTATAAATGCTGAGATTGTTGTGCCAGTAGGCATGAAACAAGCTAATAAAATGGCTGGAATTGGAGAACACGGATCTCTTCGACCCCTTGTCTGGTGTCTGTTCTCACCCTGGAAAAAACATTCCAAACCAGAAGTTCCTCGTACAGCACTCACAATCATTGCTGATAATGAAGCACAAATCAAAGAGGAACAAAAATGTGGCCATGCTGATCCGAAAAACTACAACAGCGTTCATACAGCTCCTGTGAATTTTATCAGACAACATGGAGATCGTCCACTTCTTGATATATTTCCACCACCACAACTTTATTTTAATCTTGGAGTTGTAACAGCCCATATTGAATGTTTGGAGAAGCTTGACACTGAATTGACCAACAAATGGCTTTCTGCTGTTAGTGTGAAAACTTCGCTTTGCAAGCGTTGTTGGATACAATGCCCAAAATGTTATTTCTGGTGGAGCTGAGTGTTGACGTTGAATGGAACTGTTGCTTGTTCCAAGTATCAACAGACTTGAAGATGACCACTACAGTTCATGTTCGGGATTCAGAAATAAACGAGATGAGTTCAGTGGATGAATAAAATATTGTTCGTACGATATATAATAAATTTGTTCTCACTCATTAACCTTTCTTTTACAGTTTATGTCTTACGAAATGTTACACCTCAATTTATTTATTTTATTGGGGGGGGGGGGGGGGGGGGGGGGCTACAAATTAGTGGCATTTCCTGATATATTAATGACGGAAACAAACCAATAACTAAAATACTTCAATAAGCAATTAAAAACAACTGCCAGAAATGTAAACAATAATATTTTGAATTTCATAGTATTTTAACATTTAGAATCAAAATCTAAAAAGAAAACTGCAGGGGGAAACCATCTGAAATATCCGATGTGCGCGTCGGTCGGCCCATTGGAATATTTCTCGTTCCAGCCAGTGCATCACGGCTGATATAGGCTATCAAAGGCCGTCGTATCCTATATGTGTTACCGTGCATGTGGGATGGTGCATTATAGCCTATATAAAAGATCCCTTCAGGCTTCACATATCGAACCCCATAATGACTGTTTGATAGGCCTATCGTGAATGAATATTAATTAAAAATTCCAATTCTTTTTTAAGCTTTACCACGATGTCCACGAATGATTTGTGTTTGTTCCTCCATTTTTTTTCATGAGTAGGCTAGAGAAGATTTGACAGAAAATGGGAATGGAAACTATTTACGTGCCCATATCCACAGAGGTTCTGGCACGCCCACCCCGGACTTCACAATTTGTGAAGAGCGTTCATTTGGCGAAATAACCCGTGAACACAACTTGTGAACTGGGGTAGGAATTTCTGCCTCAATCTTCACAAGTCGTGAACAAAAATGGCGGCCGGAAGAGAAGTAGTTTATGGTAAATCATGAAATAATTGCAATGTTAGTTGTCATTCAAGAGAGTAGCATAGATATGTATAGTCATTTGTATCTGATAGCCATTGCAGATTGAAAACAAAGTTATTTCACTGCTAATGTTTCCAATTGGTGTGTTATCGCCACGATGTATTATTTTCACACGGCTGCAACATCATGATCAGTGTGTGTGTGGGGTGGGGGTGGGGGTGGGGGCGGGGGCGGTAAATCGGGAATAGAAGGTTAGATTGCATCTAGTAGATATATCAATTAGAACTATTAGCTAATTATAGTCAAAACATTACAATATGGTAGTGTGCACTTTCACATGAATGCAATATTAACCAGCCGTGTCTAGACGCAACACTGACCGGTCTATTTTGTCAACGGTTCTAGGGGTGGGTGAGTGTTTATGCTTCCCTAAATAATTTGCATACACAAATTGTCATTGTGCACAGAATGTTTGCAGGTATTAATTTATGAATATGATGGTATAAAATTTTGAATACAAGCTAAAATATTCATTCTTATGTTCCATAAACACTGATAAAGGAATTAAGGAAATATCTGCTTAAATATTTTAAAATTAATTTGTTTTACAGCTTACCGGATACCCAGCGGAAAAATATATTTGGATGAACATCTTCAGGTTCCTATCAAGACACTTTATCAAGAGGGCGAAAACGGTGTGTTATACCTGGATGAAAACCTTACCATGCAACTGGATGTACATGATGTGCTGGTGGAACCTATTGAACAGACCGCAGCACATGATGATGGTATACCACCAGCTACCAGTAACAGCAACAGTCAGCTCAGATATCCACAGGGTAGATCTCCTGCTAGTGTAGTCTCAGCCAATGATGGCGATGGTTCAGTCACTGCGTCTCAGTCACAAGTTTCATTTCCAAAAACACATGATTCCTGGACGAGAGACAAAACATTATTTCTGATAAGCGAGATGCGCAACTTCCTTGGAGAAGAAGAAAACCTGCCTTCGTCACTTGCTGACCTCAATGCACGGGTAAGAAGGGGTAGGGGTCACCAGAAGAACCTCTTCACTGATGTTGCAAAGAAGCTTTCTGAAGCTTTTAGTTGTGATTTTCCTGTCAGGCAAGTTGTCAGGAAATGGCAGACTCTATGTGATGGATTCAAGTCTGCCATAGATAACAACAGCACGACTGGCAAGGGCCGAAGTCGGTTCATGTTCTTTGCGGAGATGAACGTTTTGCTAGGTGACAGAAATGACATCAACTTTGTGGTTACTGCAAACAGCAAAGCAGTCACTGTCCATAGACCGGAGTCTGTGACACCTATGCAGTCTAAATGTTCAGCGAGCGATACCGATAGGGACAATGCCTCAGAGTCTAACACTGAAGAATCAGATACTGTCACTACCAAAACAGTTTCTAGTACAAGGGGAAAGGCCTCAACATCCAGAGCCTCTGTGCTCACCTCTCCTGCAACATGCAAAGGCAAAGATATTAAACTGACCCGTCCAGTTACTCATCGAAAGCGGAGCCTTGGTGACAATGATGCCGTTCTGGAATACTTACGACAGAGTGATAAAAACATTGAATCGAGGGAAAATGCAATTTTAGATGAATTGAAACAGTTCCATAAATCCTTTATAGATGCTATGGGAAAAATTGCTAAAACGTTTTAGCCACTCACTGTTAAATAGTGAAGCCACTGAGTAGCCAAAACTGTTTTGCAATTTTTCCCAGTCTGTTTGTATACTTGATGTTATAGTGTATCGGACAGCCCAAATCTATTGCATTAGAATCAAGTTTGTTTTTCTTAATACTTTTGTTTTTCATTGAAATATAATCTAATGGTATTCATTTCATATAGTGAGCAATTATATAAATGATGCAAGATTGATCGCTCAATACATTAGACCAATTTCAATTGTTTTTTCATTAGGAAGAATTCCGTCCTTTGTTGCAAACCTGAAATATGTTTTCTAGGTTTTATATTTTTGTTTGTGCACAGTACCCACGTCTTATATTGTCATGTTCTGAACTGTAGAATGTGATAATTTATACCAACATTCATGTAGTTAACAACATGTTAAAGTATTAGTTTATATATGTATAAACACATTTTTATTTCAGAACTACATTAGTACTTACTTCTCAATTTGAACTAAGTTCTTTCTGTTTCCTTTACGTACATTAGTAACTTGTTAAGGGAGTGACTACTACATGTACATGTACTTTTATGTTTGTGATACTGGCAGAGATATTGACCAAATGTGTTTGGTTTGTCACCTAAGGTTAGGTTTTTGGTGCTACAAATGTATACCGTTCCCGACATAAGTCAATATGTAAAACAGCATAGTACTGCTGTTATCATAATTATTATCTACTCAGATTTCTTCAACTGTTTTTCAAGTCAATAAACACCTTTGATTTTCACTTGCATACTGGTCACATATTCCTATTGTTCACAGTGATGATCTGTTTGAAATTGTTTAATTGATGAATAAATATTTCGAAAACATACAACACTTAGGTTTTCAAATTTATTATGTTTTTATTCTGATTATACATGCTAGATGCATATAATGACGAAGCACACAATCTGGCATTGGGCTCCCTACATTTCAACGTGGTGTAACAGTCAAATGCTAGTATCTGGGTATTTATATCACTTCAATACCAGCATAATTGAGATTCAGAGTTACGAATCATGAAAGGTGAAATTAAACTGAAAGTCTTTATACACTGTGTATGCAAAGTTACTGAAATATTTTTCTAATTAAAAATTAAAAAAACATTTCCTGTTTTATACATGTATTTAATATACTTTACTCCAAGCAAAACATTATGTAAAAAGATATATTTAAAGCAACCACGAACTGTTCTTAAAGAAAATAGCATCATCCACAGATGATCCATTTGGTTAGGTTGTACCGATCACTGTGCATCATCATTATCATCAGCATCATCTCGCGGACAGCCATCTGGATGATCTGGACAAACGTATCCATCCTCAATCAACATACTGTGTAGAGTACAGGCTGCCAGTATGATGCGTACTACCAACTCTAGGTTAGTGTTCTGAATGTCACGAACTCTGCGGAATCTGCATTTCATCATCCCAAAAGCATTTTCTATTATCACACGTCCTTTAGATATGTTGGTATTTTGTTGAATATCCGTAGCAGTGAGATTGCCATTGTCACGTTTTGGGGTAATGATGAATGGGAAATCATTACTGACATAGGCCGAGTCGCCTAACAGTTTCCACTGGTTTCCCAACAAGACACCTTTTTCAGCATACAAATCGGACTTTCTTAACATTCGTGTATCATGGACCCGTCCTGGAGGTCCAATAAAAACACTAACAAATTTTCCTTTCCAATCGCAAACTCCCTGTAGTAGTACGGAGTAATATCCTTTTCTGTTCAAATAAGAGATACCAGATTTGGCTGGACGAATAATTGCAAAATGACAACCATCGACAGCTCCAATGATGTTTTCCTGACCTGACGTACGAAAGAATTGTCTGGTATTGTGTATCTTTTCATGTTCGTCTGGCCACTTAATATATCTGTGTGAAAGGTGATGGATGGACATTAATATTTTCGTAATTATTTGATGTGCGCTGCCTTGGCCAACGTTAAATTTGTCAGACATTTCCCTAAATGAATTGGCATTGCTCATGTACCAAAGGAACATCAAAGCTTTTAGTTCTAGTGAAATCTGTGGAGGCCCTCCAAATCTAACAGGTGGGTCATCATGGCCAAATTCTGTTAAGAAGCGGATGAATGTATCGAGCTGTTCCCTGTTCAAGCGTATGTGTCTTCTTAAAGTGTAGTTGTCCATATCAAGGAACAGTGTACATGCCACCCCCGTCTTAATAACTGGCATGTGTATATTCCGCCATCTCTTCTTCATCAGAAGCAGTAGTCTGGAAATACAAATTAAAAATAGCATTAATTATGAAATTAAATTAGTTTTAAATAACAATGTACTAGTGTACCTGGTAGCCCATACTTCGGATCTACATAGAAACTACCGAGATGTGAGTGCGTACATAAATTACGAAATTAGCAAATATTTTGAAACTATAAACATGTAGAGAAAAGGGTTTTTTTGTTTACTTTTCGTGCCCCTAAGAGTACATGCATTTCCACTCAAATAGAGTACTGTATATAAAATATATTGTGCGTATATAGGCTACGCATCTGCAATCCATCCCACCCCCCACCCCCGTATGCGCTTTGGACTAGACACTTCTCCCCTTTCAATGCATACGTACTAGTAGTAGTATAATATGGACGGCTCCTTAACAGACACAATCCTGTGTATTATCATTTTTACTGAACAAAAGTTGTACCTCCTGTTTTTAATTCTCTTCTTCCGTAAAAACTGTAGCATACTGTAGAATTCATCCATAACTAGACCATGGATGGTGCAAACTAGGCCTAGCATGGCGTCCATCTTGTCTATTTCTCACTTGAACGCTCTCCGCTTGGTGAAGTCGTGTTCACATGTTGGAACTGGTGTACTCACAATATTCACGAGCATCAAATGAACGCAGCATTAGCCTCTGACTTCACCAGTGACCAATTCCGGGACAGGAAATCATACCCCAGGCCTGGGCCCGTGCTTATAAAACTTTTAAGAGTCCAGACTCAATCTTAAATAACGTCATACGCATGCAATTTGTATGGCGTTGTCATGACATTAGTGTCTCCGACTCTATTAGTCTCGAGTCTAGACGCTAAAAGTGTTATAAGCATCAGGCAGCTTGCTTATATAGCCTAAAACGTCATTAGATATTGAGTCTGGACTCAAAAAATTGTATAAGCACGGGCCCAGTTCATAAGTTTGTGTTCACGGATTATTTCGTCAAACGAACGCTCTTTACAACTTTGTTTTACGATTATTCACGACTTGTAATGAACGCAGCATTAATACGGTGACAAGAAGTTGAGGTACGAATTAGAAAGAAATGGCAAATATTTCGTTTTTATTTGTAGTTTTCTTTAGTATCATGAACAGATAAATATTTTCGAAAGATAAAAAAATATTTTTTCATTCCATATTTGCGTTGTAGTGCCAAATTGTAAAGACATGTTAAAAGTATTGTTTGAAGGGTTCCACGAAACCTATTGTCACATTTCCTATTGTCGTGACGTCCACATTCTTGAATTTAAAATCTTTGTATTTTTCAAATTCTTTCTAATTAATTGGCATTTTAATAGGGAAAATAAATACTTTAAATGATAAAATAATTGTGAAAGACAGTATTTAAATAATCAAGGATCTACTATTTTAAAAGTAAGGTAGGGCCTATCACTTTTAATCTTAAAATTGTAGATTGTCAATTTGTTACATGCCCAACCTCCCGCACACATGTAAATGTATTTATAAGTTTGCCACTGTAGGCTAAATACACTCACATGCACACACACACGCACACACACACTCTCCCAACCCTCGACCCCCCCCCCCAAAAAAAAAACCCACCCCAAAAGTGGGGAAAATTCGCACAGCAAAAAAACAGAAGAAGAAAAAAGCAACACCACACCTACATAATATCTATACCATGGTTCAGCAAACATTCTAAGTACTAAGTAGTTTTGATCAGTAATTCTAATTTGACGACATAAAAAGAAGGAATTAACTGTTTTGAAAATAACAAAAAATTTCATTTTTTATGTGCAACTTGTGAAAACATTGGTCAAGATATTTAATAAAACAGCAGTACTCAAAGCATGTATAGTTGAAATAATTTCTCAATTATTTAAAAAAATTATTTTATACAAACAAAATATATCTTCATCGAAAGTGGATGACAGTAACTTTTCGTCTTTTCGCAACCTTGTTTTGGCTTCGTACTCAATAAATATAACATATCTTACCATAGTTTCACTTCAGATCCATATTTCGTAAATAGTAAAAACAAAATAATCACTAGATTTTCTTCAAACACAGTCAGGTGTTTCTGTAATTCTCAATAGCAATTTTCAATAGCAATTTTGTATTGGAATTTTCCAGCATTCTGAAAATAGAAATGTCATGTACCCAGTTTAATGTTATTGTAAAGAGATGCCAAGTGATGTCATTGGAATACTGTAATTCAAATTCAAATTAATTATACGATTACAATGCTTTGCCACATTAAAGTAAAAATATTCCACTTACCTTGACCCCTGTCAAAATTGTTTCAAGTTCAATATTGAGCAAAAAACAGTGTTTACAGGTCAGTATGTTTTTATTTTTCATAATTTTAGACAAAATGTTAAAGTTAAATATTAAAAACTGAAAGAAATGAAAAGTACCTTTCGTCAAATATATCATATAATTTTTTTTATATTTATTGTGTACGAAGTTTGAAAAGGGTGTGAACAGTGACTGTCGTCGACCTAAGGTCACTTTTCACACCCATGTTTTGCTTTCTTACACAATAAATATAACATATCTCACCGTAATTTCACTTGAAATCCATATTTTGTAAAAGGTACAATTTTTTAATCACAAGATTTTCATCAAACACATTCAGGTGCATTAGTAATATTCAAACAAAATATTTTCAATTTAGCAATTTTGCATTGGAGGCTTTTTCAGCATTCTTAAAATGGAAACCGTCATGTACTGTACCCAGTTTATGGTTATTGTAAGGAGATGCAAAGTGATGTCATTGGAATACTGACGTCATTCAGATTCAAAATTAGCTATATTATAATGCTTCACCACATTAAAATAAAAACTTGTCTACTAACCTTGACCTCTCTCAAAATTCTATAACAAGAAGACAGCGCTGTTTACAGGTCAATGTTTTTAGTTTTCATAATTCTGGACAAAATACTAATTTTAAGTTTTAAAAGACGAAAAAAAAAAATAAAAAGTATGTTTTGTCAAATGTATCAAATAAAAAAATTACCATTGGATATCTTTTATTTATTGTGTACGAAACCAAAACAAGTGTGCGAAAAGTGACTGTTGTCGACCTTAATAGTACACATTAACAAAATAATTTAATGAAATATAGAGTTTAATGGGATAAACTAATTTTAAAAATGTAAACTGTATAGGCAGATAGCATTTAGCTCAGTCAGTTGAGTGCTCTCTTGAGTTGCTTGTGTCATAGGATCGAACCACCTCAGTGGACTAATTCAACTGATCAAGTTTTTTCTCGTTCCACTCAGTGAACCACAACTGATCAAAGAATGTGATATGTGCTTTCCTGTCTGTGGGAAAGTGCATATAAAAGGTCCTTTTCTGCATTTGGAAAAATGTAGCAGGTTTCCTATGATGACTACCAGTCAGAATTACCAAATGTTTGATATATCCAATAGCTGATGATTAATTAATCAATGTGTTCTAGTGATGTCGTTAAACAAAACAAACTTTAATGGTATTCTTACTATGGGTGAGTATAATTGCTGCTTTCTTTATATATTGACCAATGTCAATAACTGCACTTAAAAATAGAAACATTTTTGTTGTTCCAAAGCTCTTTTTATACATAAAGCCAAGCTGGAATTACTGACAAAAACACTTAAAATTTTAGACTTACACATTATTGCAAACCCTGCTTGGCATTATATTTATTATTTCCCGGTTCACCGGGAGGAGCTATATGTTTCATTTCCGTCCTTCTGTCTGTTTGTATGTCCATCTGTTCCACATGTAATTTTGCTGATTTTTTTTGTAATGCCTAATATTGAACACAGAGTTAAGGCCCTTGAACTTAGGAGATATGAAAATTTGTTTACCAAAAAATAAAATAATTGGCAATGACTGAAGATATTTAGAGGAAATATTGTAGATAGCTTTACCATGTACTGTTACAGATCAAGCTTAATTTTTATGGCGATTACCCATTTTTCACAGAGTTATCATATGACCCTTGAATTTAGAAGATAAATAAATTTGTTGGGCCTGGTAGGGGACTTGTATAGTACTATTGCTTTAGCAGTACAATACTCTCAGAATGCTTGTTAAAATAATTTTATTACTTATTAATGAAAAATTGTTAGTCTACACTTATTCAGTAGTCTTTGAAAACATTTAAAGTACTTGAATTTTAAAATATAAATTCAAGATGAAAATAGTTGTACTTAAAGGTACTTGCATTTCAGTGATAGGTCAGTTTGATACTAAATGTTTTTAGCAAAATAAAATACTGTTATATAGCATGTTGTCAGTGGTTACATTTCTTTGGGATTTTTAATCCAGATGCCTACTCCAAACCCTGAGTGAGTGCTCTGCAAGGCTCAGTGGGTAAACCACTTGCACCGACCAGTGATCCATAACTGGTTCAACAAAGGCCGTGGTTTGTGCTATCCTGCCTGTGGGAAGTGCAAACAAAAGATCCCTTGCTGCCTGTCATAAAAGAGTAGCCTATGTGGCAACAGCAGGTTTCCTCTAAAAAAAAACAATGTCAGAATGACCATATATTTGACGTCCAATAGTCTATGATAAGATAAAAAATCAATGTGCTCTAGTGGCGTTGTTAAATAAAACAAACTTTACATCTCTTTGTTTGTCTTCTATTATGTCAAATGTTTGTCCACAACCATAAGACCTGCCTTTATTTCCTTGAGTTCACATCACTCATGTACAATATACTGTAAATCATAAAATGTTAGGGAGCATAAATTTTAGTGAATGTAGCAAAACATGTAAATTTAAAGAGACTGTCCCAAAAATACTTTTATGAGATTATGCTTTTGGTGATTACGTGAACACGCAACAATGGTTACATGCTATTGATTAAACCAAAAGGATAGCATTACTGCACTTTTCTACTAAATATAAGTTGTATAACGTCAGTTTATCAAATATATTCTTTCAGCTGCACCAACAGCTAAAGCTTTGTTTTACGACCTCGCTAATGTTTTATGCTGCTAATATATCACTAAATTGGATTTTGCTAAATTTTAAGATCATTAATATTTTATGATTTACAGAATTATGATAAAAGTTCACAGAATCGACTTGAGACAGCAGACCTTTGATGACAGCATGACAGTGAGTGTTGAGAGTTATGTATTCAGTAAATGTATTTGCAAGGTTTCCATAAATCATAGTATGAACCTGCTACATGTAAAATGTCACCACCATAACCCTCTCCTATATTTGCATGAACACATCACATGGTGGTTGTAGCAAGCAGTATCTTCTCACGGCTTGAACTTAAGAATTTGTCTTTCATAGCAATTGCCTTTGGCAATTTTTATACACCCGTATATGATGGGTCATATTATGGTATGGCATTATCCGTCTGTCTGTCCGTACATACATCCATATGTCCATCTGTTAACTTTTTCTTGTCTGGACCATATCTTGCATACAGATGCATACAGGACCATCAAACCTCACATGTATGAACAAACTTGGGATGGTGGTGTGTCGTGTACTAATACTAGGTCACTATGACCTACTTTTCACAGTCTACTGCACATAACAGTAATAACAGTAAATCCTTGTCCGGACCATATCTTGCATGCATACAGGACCATCAAACCTCACATGTTGGAACAACTTTGGATGGTGGTGTGTCGCGTACTATTACTAGGTCACCATGACCTACTTTTCACAGTCTACTGCTAATACTAATACTAATAAAATCACAATTTGTCCAGAATTTGTTACTCACTTGTCCTGTTCATAAAATATGATTACTCTTCCAGTATGCAATTCAGCACCGACAATACATATGCTAATTTCTTGGCGGTTCTGTATTGTTAACATACATACATAAACTGTTTCTCTGCCAATATAAATGTGTCACCAGAGTACCCATGCCAAACAAAATTTCCTTTTCTAATAAAGAACAATAACTTCATTAATCAGACAGCACCTTCTTCAATGGATACAGTATCATCAGTAGTTGATCCAAAACAAACTGTTCATCCTTCCCATTGCAAACATTTCACATAATTAGAATTGAATCGTACCCGTAACAAATTATTAATATCTGTGGTTGTCCATCAAACTCCTGACGGGCATATCATGTACCTCACCGGTACTCTTGTTAAAAAGTAACATGAGACAAAGAAAGTGAGACAAAACCATGAGACAAAAAAGAGTGAATACAGTTTGTAAAAACATCTTGCAAAAACCCTTTGGAGACGAAGATTGGACCTCTGACTTGCTTGACCCAAATGTTGTTTAAAGTGCATATTCAGACGATAAATTAACAGTGTCTTTCATGGTATTTGCCCAAAATGGCTATACCAAAGAGTGTGCATTTTTCATCCACAGTTTCTATGGATGAATATATTGTCACTACTTGTGAGGACCAAAATCATGATTTTCAAAAAAGGAATTCATGTACATTTCAAGTAATTCAAAACATTACACTAAGAAGATACTAAACATTTTCATAAAAGTCACAGAAAGTAAAATTCCAGAAGATCCACACAAGCCTGATAAAAATATCTGGTTTTCATTCTCGAGGGGCGGGGCGGGGCGTAGCCCAGTGGTTAATTGCCTGCTTGATGTGCAGTCGGTCTAGGATCAATCCCCGTCGGTGGACCCATTGGGCTATTTCTCGTTCCAGCCAGTGCACCACGACTGGATTATCAAAGGCCGTCGTATGTGCTATCCTGTCTGTGGGATGGTGCATATAAAAGATCCTTTGCTACTAATGGACAAATGTAGTGGATTTCCTCTCTAAATTACCAAATGTTTGACTTCCAATAAATAGCCAATGATTAATAAATCAATATGCTCTGGTGGTGTTGTTAAACAAAACAAACTTTTCATTCTCGAAAATTTATTCAGAGGAAGAAGACTCAAAGTTCAAATGCATGTAAATCACCAAGATGCAAAAGTGTGGGTGGTGCTGATCGATAATACCAAAGATAGAAATGACAAACCTGAAGGTCAAATTAACCAAGGTGAAGTTGAAACACAACAAATAGTGTATAAAAAAATAAATGGTCATTCATATTCTGCCAGCCTGAAAGTGAACCCTAACATAAGAAATAGCATTGGTAATAAGAAGTTTACTGAAGGGTCAAATTCTCAGAAGACTGATTATGTTGAAATAGAGAAGAGTAACAGTGGAAATCTTGAAGGTCAAGTGACCAAAAGAACAATAGAACAGATCAGTACATCTGACAAAAGTTTCCTTCATAATTCTTATTTTATTGGAGATACTGATGGTAATAAAACTTCCAACTCAGCAGTTTTTGGATAGCCATACAGGAGGTTTTAGTTCTAAACGGTCAAATGCCGACAATAATAAAGCACAAAATGTACCATGTAAAACAGGAATCATCAAGCTGAGGGGCACAAGAAACTTATTAAAATGCAACAAGAATTTTGAGGAGCATAAAGAAAGGGAATCTACAAACTGTTCCAAAATACCCAAGTTCTCTGTTGAGAAATGTAATGACAATCATGTTCATTCACTTCTTAATAAAAAGTGTATGGAGACTGATATGATTGACAAGGCAAGAAATGCATATTATAGTGTATATATAGCTGTTTTCACAAAAAGGGGCAAATAACAGTAAAGACATTGAAGCTGCAATATTTTCCACAAAACAGCATATAATGTAAATAAACAGGGATGCACATAAAAAGCATCATCACCTGATGCACTAGATATAATATTTGGCCATGTACATGGATTAGAAAAGCTTGTGGTTAAAATTATATACCAAAAATGTCCACTCCGTTATTGTATACAAAAGCACGTTTAAAAAGTGCCCAAAATCACATGACATAGTCGCAAGTATCAAAAATGGGACAACTGGCCCTGCATTTGATCAACCATAATTTCAAAACTAATTAGAATATGTCCCTAAAAATTTGCATGCTTTCATTTTTATATGGATGTACAAATGGGTGAAATTTTTTAAAATTTGGAGATTGTAACACGGGGACCTCTGGTTGACTTGGCATGGAATGACCCACATGCTATTGTTATGAAATCATATTTGCTTTAGATTTTAATGTTAAAAACATGAAAAACAACTTCTTCTTTTTTAAAGTTCTTTACCATTATTTGCCCTTTTTTGTGAAAATAGCCCATAAAAGGACTCAAAAGTACAAAATGATGAGGCTTGTCTTTGTAAAGATTGGTCAGATGAACCCATAAACACCAGTAGCCCACGTGTTAAGATTCTGTCAGGTGTTCCTGACTACCTTGACTTCAAAGATGATAATACTGAAAGTCAAACTGACAATGTTTCCAACTTGTATTTGTCTGAGACATCATCTACATACAGTTCAGAGGATGAAGATTGTTTATATGCTATATGTAGCCAAGAAGATGATTCCATAGAAGCTATCATATGTAGAGAATACTAAACGAGTTCCCGTGTGAAACCGGTTATATTACAACAAGTGTATTTTTAATGGTACATCATGAGCCAAAGCGAGTGATGTATGATTAAAAACACACGAGTTGTAATATAAACAGTCTCACACAGGAACAAGATTAGTAATTTATTTATTACATAGCACATCAAGGAACTAAAATCATATATGTCCACCGTGGTGTAATAAATATATAGAACTTCACATGTGTTGTTTTTGCTTCCTATTTATTGCACAAGTTTATTTTGCGCAAGAATATATACCGCAAGACCACGTAGTGGTCGAGTGGTATGTTCTTTCTTAAAATAAACGAATGCAATAAATAGAAAGCGAAAACAACGTATGTGAAGTTGTATATTTATTACATACCTTCTTTTATGTTTCACAAAAACTGTTTTTAATTTAATGTCATAACAACACTTTGTTAAATCTACCATCAAAACTCCTTTCTTGGATTTGCTTAACGTTAAGAAACATACTCTGTGGCAGTCTTGTGTAATGTTTAAAATATGATGTGACGTAATTTGTAAATCATATATGACGTCGGTAAATAAAAGGCACTAACTTCAGTAAAAACAAAAAGGGAATTCTCCATTTAAAAGTTTCGGTCCAGACCGCACATGTGTGCGATACAAAATAAATTTATCACACAGTTTCAAAATGTCTTTATCGCTAGAATAAGATTGAATAGGTACATGTATGTAATAAATAACACTGCCACACTTGCCGAAAACTCAAGAATCTGAGATTCAGATCACAAGTTACTCTCTAACATTGCTGTCAGCGTTCCTTTGAAGAACATTCATTCCAAAGAAAGGATGCTTAAATATGTTAAAATTGTCTTTGTGATCAGTAGTGAATCACACAGCGATGTTAACAAAGATGGCAAAGTTTTAACTGAGGATTATATATAATGGTGAATCATATGATTTCGATGTTAGAATTATTGTCCATGGGGCTTCACTTTACCCTTTTTTTTCGACTGGTGTTTCTTCTAACTTTCAGACTGAAGATATGTGCTAACTCAATGAGCCATGATAAAATGGAGAAGCAGAATACATGTGATGCTGTCCATCAGCTAGGGCAAGATGCAGATAGAAATTGGCCATCTCAAGGACTTGGTCTTCAGAGAAGTCAACATCATCAAGTGAATGGTTGTAAGTTTTTAATAAGATAAAATCTAATCTATATAGCATTGTTTGACATGATATTTAAATAAAAGTCATACGGTTTTCAATTTGTTTTAAGTTTTAAGGTTATTGAAACGAATGTATAAGAAAAGTTACGTGCCTGCTACATGTAACTGGGTCAGTCAAGTGCATTTATTTTTCAACACTTGTATAACCAAAGTGCTAAGAAATGTATTTCTTCGCAGTTAAAACAGAGAATAGCAGATCAGTTTATCCGGTCTGTGAAACTGTAGTGTTGGGAATCATATTAACATCAGTTCCATCATCTGAACTGTAGGAACAATTTTTGTTAACATTTTCCGCGACAATCGATTATGAATTTTATAATCTATCATCACATCGGTAAAGCCAAACTGATCAGTCTTCAGTTATAATCGATCACTGAAACATCACTAGTTTACTGTACTAGATACATCACTGTAATTATTTTATAACATATTGCTAATAATGTATCCTTACAATCTTATCTACAGACACCTACTCCATTTAAGTACAAACATATAGTTTTTGTAAATACACTATACCTGCATGTTGCCTTTCTATAGAAACTGCAGATATAATATAGACATAGACATAAATGGTAGAATCAGCTCTGTAATATCAATGCTGTAGAGAACAATTGCCATTTCATCCTAATTTTAGAGTATTTATGAGGCAGATACATTAAACCAAAACAAATCGTATCTCTGCACAACGCAGTAGAAAAGACATTACGCAAAGTCTTTAATAGATTATTGCTTCCATGATCCAATATCAAGTGCTCGTCCTTAGAAAAACCGTAGGAGATTCGTAATATGTTTCATCCCTCCTGTAAGATTACTGTCACTCACAAGACTAGCTTAGAAAACTCAGATTTGCTTTGCTTTACAATAAACCATCAATATTTAAATTAATTCAACTACTATCCATTAATGACACAAAACAGTTGATTAAACTCTGTGAATTTCTTATTAAAGTTACCAAATACAAAACAGATCATCACACATGAAAACGGAGTGTATACATGTGTAAATATTACATAAATGTAAGCTACACATTTGCTATTGATGTACAGTACATTAATTTACGTATGTTTCTTATTGTATATCATACCCGTTTGTGAACATTATTATAGTCTGTATATAATATATTCATGTCGCGATTGGGATGAACATTCATGAATCTTTATTCGATTTAGACACGTAAATACAGTTTTGGTTGGTTGCTGTACATGTCTGTCTATCTTACGCCTATAAACTGGGGATCTAGCCTGAATAATTTCATTTACCCAGACCGCTGTTCAGTTAATTATTACACATTTGATAAAGCAGTTAAAATGGTAAATAGTTTGGGACATGGTACTTTGATAAGAAAGATGGATATCAAATCAGCTTTTAACACTTTCAATATTTCCATCAGAATTTGAACATCTTTCAAGTTACTTAACACATATTTGTTGATAACTGTTTGCCAATAGGCTCTTCCTTTTGTATCTTGTTTCTTCATATTTAGAATGGATATTTAAATTTTCTTAACAAAAGGAAACTGATTGATTATTTATAAGATTATTTATTTGGTGGTCGAAAAATACACAGAACATATTTCATTGATTTTATTATGAAATTGAGGTTTGATGTACTTGAGAAAGCCAGAATTACGGTAAATAGCCATTAAAAGCATACTGTCACGGATTTAAGGACCTTATTTCTCTAAAAATTGATAATAAATGAAAATTTCATTAATTTTTAAAACCCAAATCTAGCAATCACATCATTTTAATTGAACAATGATGGAGTGAAATCCATGTCATCCCTCTTGGCAATTTTAGTTTTTGAATTATGGACCATTGCCATAATTCAATTATTTTCACAAAATATCATTAATAAGTGGAGTATAGTGGTTACATAGATGTCTGAATGAAGTACATTTAGAGGGAAATCAAATATATTTTTGTTCAGATAATCCTTTGTTAGGCCATTTAATAGATCAGTGGTCTGTGACAATATGCCTTTACGCTGCAGAATTAATTCGTTTGGGTGGATACATAAATAACCTTGAAATTATAGAATCAAATTCTAATTTATTTTCCCTGACCAGGTTTATTTATCTGCTCCTGGTAACAACTGCAATTTTTTTTCAGTGCTATTGAACTACCACCGATAATGTATGTCATTCAATTGGATAAGTCGGTCTATTGCACTAGCGGACATGGCATATCTACTGTTGGCCACGGCGTGTTCTGTTGGTGGTGGCTGAGATCCGCATGGTGATGCTAGATCTCGCCATGTGGCAGTTTGTCACTCAACAACAGTACCGTTTATTGATTAATTTGGATTTTATTTGAATTGGATTATGCTATATTTTTCTTTGATGATTTATTTGCGTATTTGTGATGTGTACATTTGGTTCCAGTGTGTGCTGTTGATCAATTACATAATTTTCACGTATTTGCAATTTTCAGTGTATTATTTCATTTGCTGTATCTATTTGTGTGTCATTTTATTTATATTTGGGTTGCCAATTGCCCTATTTTGGGGTGGTAACCTTAAATTAAGCCGTGACCAATTCAGCCAGTAAACAAATAAACACATAAACACATAATATTTTGTATTGTTATCTTTGATAACTGTCCAACGATGTATCATGTTTTGTATATGAACGTGTGCATGTACGGGGTGGGGGGTGTTTCGGGAATCAAAAACCCTCCCTGCTCAAAGAAATTTTCTTTTTTTTCAATATATTTTTGGGGGGAGCGTGACTCAACCCCCCTATAAACTTGCTTGCCACTGACTAGACCATCACCTCCTGCATAAATTCCTGCACATGTGCCTGATGAAGCAACAGTGTGGTTCAGAAACCCTATGTACAGAAATTATAAAATCACTTTTTAATTAAGTTAATTGATTTATTCTTTTAGTTGCCTTCACCTGTGATTTGTGTTTCGGAGGTGTATACAGGGCTCAAAAGTCGCCAAAAAATATGGTGGCCCATAAAATAATAATGCATGTTGGCAAATTATGGTAAGCGAACCACGAACAAGATTTTAATGTGGAATACAAATATTAATAGTGGCTCATGTGTTATAGCTCTAAAGAATATAATATTATTTGGGTGACTAACACCATTATTTTTTTAATATTTAAGTCGCCCAAACAGGACATTGGTCACATTTGGCGACCTGGCCACAGGCTGTTTTGAGCCCTGTGTATATATAGTGCATTACCAGATGTTGCAATTGTCTGTTAGCGCCAACACCGGTTGGACATAAAAAGAATACATACTGGTATTATTAACATCATGGTATTGTGATGCATTTATTACCAATCTGCAAAGTTTGTAAATATTACAATAGATGGGTTTTAGAGCCAAGTACATGGTCACAGTCAGAAGTGTGTTAATTTTTTTCAGTATTTTCTTTTAATACACATGTAGTCACTGTTAGTCAAACCTGCATGTAGTCATTTAATTACATATTTTAGATGATTCCGGTGACAGTTGGAAAGGCCAAGTGGTACCATGCTTACAAAATGATGGTGCTGGTGAAAAATATGAAAGAAAGATTGTGGATAGTGACAAAAGCTCTAAATTGTTGCCCCATGTATCTTCTGGTGAAGAAGGCAAAATTTGTTTAAAAGAAATGGTTGCAGATGCCCAAACTGGAAATTCCAAAGTGCCATCATACATACAGTGTGAAGGTGATGTTAATAGTCATAAACTGGGAACAATTGTAGATTATACTGGTGATAACTCCATAAAGCCATTCCACTTGAATTGTGAAGATACCAGTGATATTAAAAGAATGGCAATGAAAATGGATTGTAATGAAAAAGTTCTTGCCTGTAGTTGGAATATCCATACAAATTGTCCAGTTCATCGAAGCAGACCTACAGAGTACAACAATGCTGATGTCTTCTCTAGAGATGAACCTCCATGTGCAGAGACCTCTAGATTAAATACTGATACATTTGCTGAGAAGATCTGGTGTAAAGCAGTGCCAGGCAAACCCTGGAGTAATACTGAAACCACTCCAGTTGCTAAGATGAACACCATTGACCACACTGATAAAGCTATTGGGACTGGTCCCATTGATGGCAATACAAATTGGATGGGCAATGGTGAAAGTAGTAGTACTAGCCAAGTCAAAACTGGAATAAAAGAACCAAGTCGTTGCCCTGACTGTTCCTCCTGCTTGTGTTGTAAGCACCAACATATCATGGTACCCAGCAAAAAGCCATTAGAAAACACTGGAGAGGAAAGAGATCAGCATGATACAACTGGTACAGCTTGCCTAGAAAAAGAAAATGTGCCTGTTCAGTTGGATTACAGAAATAACATTTACAACTATGGATGGCCTTATCCATTCTGGCGTGGACAATCATGTCCACCTTGTGAGACTCCTATGTACATGTATCCTGGAATGCCTCAATGGATATATCCTTATTCATATTCCTATCAGAATAATCGTTCTGAGGATTTACCAGATAGGTCAGAACCTGCTTTAAGGTCTACGTTTGCACCTCCAGACACTCCTCGAACACCACAGTCTGTACCTCCATCCCATTTATCTGAAAATAGCTATTCGAGAGAAACTGAATCGCCAAATTATAATTGTCCCAGATTACCTGAAACGAGAAGTACACCCACAATGAACAATAAAGGGAAGCCGTTTAAGAGAAGGTTCCAGGAATTCAAGGACCATTATCCAAGGACTAGTACACCTGAGAATACAGAACCATCTATGTCCAAATCTTCTGGGTGCAGAACACTTCTCAATACACCAGCAGACAGCATCACTTCACCAACGTTTGACTGGAAAGAACGATTCAAGAGAAAATATTTCAATTTCCCGGTTCCATTCATTGACTCTCACTGCCACCTTGACTTACTCTTTGAAAGATCGGGTTTTACAGGTACATTTGATGAGTACAAGCAGTTGCATCAGGACACATTTCCTGAGAACTTCTTTGGCTGTGTAGCAATTTTTTGTAACCCAGCCTCCTTTGTGCCTGAAGGTAAGATTTAAAAAAAAACTAATTACTGTTGATTTTTTGTTTTTTTTGTTTTTACATTTAAAATACAACCTATAAAATTTTATAATAACCATATGGCAGGAAACATTTTGTTTTTAAAATCTTGATTAGCGATATTTCTAGTCAATTGAAAATTAATTAGCAACTACTGTTTAACGTTTTAAAATTGTGTAGCAATTTCTGAAACTTTCATGGCAAATCGTGACACAGTACTGAACAACATTTTCCCTGCATGGCATATATTTTTGTTAATTCATACACAATATAACATCATTTTGATAAAAGTGATAAAATGTTGGCTGCTTCCCACCAAAATTATTTATTAACTTTTGCTTTAAAATATATTATAACTATATATATATACAGTTGTATATATATATACACACATGTATGTTCGTAAAAATTACAACCAATGTTGCCGACAAGTTTGACATTTTAATGCCCCTAATCTGGTGGTGGTGCTATCTGTCAATGATAAGAAAGATAATGTACTCTTTGTAATCAAAATGAATTAGGTGATGAATATCATTATCTTTTTATTTGTCCATATTTTATCAATACTCACAAGAAATATATCAAGTCAAAATACTTGTTCACGCAAAATATTCTAAAAGTTCATGAATTGTTTAATAATAAAAGTTTGCCAGTGTTAAGAAATCTATCTTAATTAAATTAAGTTGTAAGGATCATCTTCAAAAAAATCTCTTAAATTTTAAAATGTGTTGTAGGAAACTACTATATCTCGAGTGTTACATTAGAACAGAACAGAAGTAATAAAGTGTTTGCTTTTGTTGTTGTCTCTGACAAGCCTATCTAACTGCTGACAATCTACTGATCTGTCTCTGACCACCCTAACTAACTGCTGACAATCAACTAATCTGTCTCTGACAACCCTATCTAACTGCTGACAATCCACTAATCTGTCTCTGACAACCCTATCTAACTGCTGACAATCAACTAATCTGTCTCTGACTGACCTATCTGACTGATGACAATGTACTAATCTGTCTCTGATTGCCCTATCTAACTGCTCACAATCTACTAATCTGTCTCCGACCACCCTTCTGACAACCCTATCTAACTGCTGACAATCTACTAATCTGTCTCTGACTGCCCTATCTAACTGCTGACAATACACTAATCTGTCTCTGACAACCCTAACTAACTGCTGACAATCTACTAATCTGTCTCTGACAACCCTATCTAACTGCTGACAGTCAACTAATCTGTCTCTGACAACCCTATCTAACTGCTGACAATCTACTAATCTGTCTCTTAAAATCCTATCTAACTGCTGACAATCTACTAATCTGTTGCTGACAGTCAACTAATCTGGCTCTGACCACCCTATCTAACTGCTCACAATCTACTAATCTGTCTCTTACAACCCTATCTAACTGTTGACAATCTACTAATCTGTCTCTGATTGCCCTAACTGCTGACAATATACTAATCTGTCTCTGACCGCCCTAACTAACTGTTGACAGTCAACTAATCTCTCTCTGACTGCCCTATCTAACTGTTGACAGTCAACTAATCTGTCTCTGACCGCCCTATCTAACTGCTGACAATCTACTAATCTGTCTCTGACCGCCCTATCTAACAGCTAACAATCTACTAATCTGTCTCTGACTGCCCTATTTAACTGCTGACAATCTAATAATCTGTCTCTGACCATCCTAACTAACTGCTGACAGTCTACTAATCTGTCTCTGACAGCCCTATCTAACTGCTGACAGTCAACTAATCTGTCTCTGACTGCCCTATCTAACTGCTGACAGTCAACTAATCTGTCTCTGATTGCCCTATCTAACTACTAACAATCTACTAATCTGTGTCTGACCGCCCTATCTAACTACTGACAATCTACTAATCTGTCTCTGACCGCCCTATCTAACTGTTGACAATCTACTAATCTGTCTCTGACAACCCTATCTAACTGCTGACAATCTACTAATCTGTCTCTGACAACCCTATCTAACTGCTAGCAATCTACTAATCTGTCTCTTACAATCCTATCTAACTGCTGACAATCTACTAATCTGTTGCTGACAGTCTACTAATCTGTCTCTGACTGCCCTAACTGCTGACAATCAACTAATCTATCTCTCGCAACGCTATCTAACTGCTGACAATCTACTAATTTGTTTCTTACAACCCTATCTAACTGCTGACAATCTACTAATCTGTCTCTGACAGCCCTATCTAACTGCTGACAATCTACTAATCTGTCTCTGACCATCGTAACTAACTACTGACAGTCTACTAATCTGTCTCTGACTGCCCTATCTAACTGCTGACAATGTACTAATCTGTCTCTGATTGCCCTATCTAACTGCTCACAATCTACTAATCTGTCTCTGACCACCCTTCTGACAACCCTATCTAACTGCTGACAATCTACTAATCTGTCTCTGACAACCCTATCTAACTGCTGACAGTCAACTAATCTGTCTCTGACAACCCTATCTAACTGCTGACAATCTACTAATCTGTCTCTTAAAATCCTATCTAACTGCTGACAATCTACTAATCTGTTGCTGACAGTCTACTAATCTGTCTCTGACTGCCCGAACTGCTGACAATCAACTAATCTGGCTAGCACTTAAAACTTTGACCTTTAAACCCTATCTAACTGCTGACAATCTTCCCTATTTGTCTCTGATAGTGAACTTAATGTCTATTTTACCATGCTGCATCCTTATAACGGCACATAACTACAGTTAATTGTATGTATCTTGTAGTCTTTATCCTTGTCTTCATTGTCCAGATATTTTTGGAAGAATACAGGTATTGAGGAGATCTCCTCAATAAGACAACAAAAAAGTATAAACTGCAGTAAATTATTTAGTTTGAAACAGTTTTTTAATTTGAATATAGCTAAATAGCATGGCTATGCAGATATTTATAATATCGATAGGAATGCACAGGATTATGATATTTATTGTTCATGTGCAAAATTATAAGTCACTGATTGTACATGTGTGTAGTCTTTAGAATTCAGTCATGTGAAAAGGTTGTAGCTATTGTAATAAGTGAAAATGACATGATTTCACCAACTAATGACATGCCATGGGTATAGAGATTATTATACGAGCTTGTATGTCATACTGATTTTACGAAACTCATGTCAGGATTATTGTATTACCCGAGCGAAAGGTGATTGGTCTTTCATGAGGCCCTCTCTAATCTATACATGATATTATACATACATGAATACATTCATACAAACAACATCAACATACATGTAATATGTATAGCCAGTGTTCTAGATAAACGGTATCCTGATATCCCGGGGATACCAGAATTTAATTTTGGATACCAGACTTCAAGAACCCAGTATCCCACCGGGATACCATATAATACTAAATTCTCAGATAGGATACCAGATTTTGAAATGTTAGTATCCAACTGGGATACTGCCCAAAAATTTTAATCTCGAACACTGATAGCAATACATGAGAAACACAGTAGAAAGAACAATAGCGCATATTGTGAATATTTATATAATCTTTTAATAAATTTGTTAAGAAACTTGAGTCATTGATAACTCAATACATAATAATTATTTTAACGAAAACGTCAACAACAAAAGTACATCTTAATTGAATGTTTATGCATTAGCCTAAAATTGATTAACATTTGAATAGTGCTTGAAATAGCTGGATTTGAATGAGGCGAGGGATTGAGAATGTTTTGTATTTGAAGGTAGTGTGTTTAGCATCCCTGCATGAAAAACTATGGCGATAAAATTCTGTTCTTGGTTTCAATTCATAAAGGTGACTATGTTGAGTTGACCTGAAATTTAAGGAGTGAATTTCTGAAGTTGTTTGAAACATTGTTTCTACATATGATGGAGTTAGTTTGTTGAGGGCTTTGTAGACAAACTGGCAGGTTCTAAAGTCAATTCTCTCTTTGATTTTAAGCCATTTGAGAGAGCTGATTATTTCTAGAGTGGAAGGTTCTTTGCTTTTTTCAGTAATAAGTTTTGCAGCTTGATTTTGTATTTTTTAAAGTGTTCCTATAGAATGTTTTGAGCAGGTTCCCCAAATTGTGGAGCAATAGTCTAAATGAGTTAATATGTAAGAGCAGTAGAATATTAATCTGGTCTTTTGGTCAAGATATTTTCTGTTTTGTTAAAAAATGTATAACAAATAAGAAGATTATTTAATAATTGCATTTATGTGGTTAGCCCATGTCAGTGTTGGGTCAGTGTGTACACCAAGATGTTTATCAGAAGTGGAACATTGCACTGGTATGTGATATACATATACAGTCAATGCTGTTGTGGTTTCTGCGATCAAGGTCAGTTTTTTTTTTTAGAAGAACCAATAAGCATGATTTTAGTTTTATTTAAGTTAAGTGACATCTTATTATGGTTACACCAAAGACTTGCCTCATTCAGATCTAACTGGACATGTTTTTCTAACAGAGATATGTTATCAGCTACACACGTGGAGCTTACATCATCAGCAAACAGATCCATCACACAATACTTTTCATAGAGTGGCAGATCATTGATATATAATGCAAACAAAGTGGGGCCAAGTACTGATCCCTCTGGGATGCCATATGAGAGATTAGGAGGATCAGATTGGGCTTTGCTAAGAACAGTTTGTTTTGTACCTGAGAGATATGATTCAAACCATTTTAGAGATTTTGAATCAAAGTGATAGATGCTTAGTTTCTTTATGAGTGTATCATTATCTATCATGTCAAATGCTTTTTTAAAATCGATGAATGTAGCTGAGACAAATTTACCATCATCTACTGATTTTTGCCAGTTATTAAAAATTCTAAGTAAAGCTTTTTCACATGAATGTTTGGTTCTAAATCCAGATTGGTAATCATAAAGGAGTTTGTATTCATCAAAGAATTCAGACAATGCTTTATGCACATGTTTTCCCATTATTTTAGACATTATTGGCAATATAGAAATTGGTCTAAAGTTTTCACACTTTCGTCTATCCCCAGTTTTAAATAATGATTACATATGTTTTGTTTGTTTATTACTTGGTGGTTGCTGTCATCCTTAATTGAGGCAATGGAAGTGTTATCTTTGGGATTAAGGTTTCGAAGGATTTTGTGAATGGCAGCTGGGTTTGACGTGTTTTCTTTGACAGCATTTTGCATGTAGTTTGTTTTAGCTTTGTCAATCAATGAGTTGACTATATTATGCCAATATTTGAATTGTCATTCTTTGTGTTGTTTTTTGCAAACGTCTCTCATTTTCATAACACCTATAATTTGATCTGTATGCCATGGCTTAAGTTTTGTATACTTAACTCTATGTTCAGTGAGTGGTGCATGGTTATTCATATACTTATGTTAACCAGTCACAGATTGAGAGCAGCATTGGGGTCAGAAATATTACTTCCTGGTTCAAGAGTATTTGATAAGTCATTTAAAAAGTGACTAGTAAAAATGCTTCAGCCATCGATATTGAAGTGTGATGTGATAATTATTTTTAATAGGTTTGGCCTTTGATTTATATATACTCTTCAAAAGAAGAAACGCAAAACCACATTGTCGTAACATTTGGAGAATTGATTTAATTATTGAATGGTGAGTCCGATAATTACCAAATGTTGCATGATTGTTCACAATTCACTCTAGTCCATTGTGAGTAAGTGATAGGACACACCACTAAGGTCAAGGTCATCTGGAGTCAATACCGGGTGTGGCCTCCGCGTGTGTTGACAACTGCCTGGCACCGCCTGCCCATTGAAGCAACCAGAGTACGGATGACGTCCCGGGGGATGGTGGCCCACTCGGCCTGCAAGGCTGCTGCCAGCTCGGGCAGGGTCTGGGGCTGTGGTTGTCGCTGTCGGAGGCGTCGGTCCAACTCGTCCCATAGATGCTCAATTGGGTTCAAATCCAGTGATATCGATGGCCAAGGAAGGACATTAATGTTGTTGTTCTGTAGGAAAGCCGTTGTGAGACGTGCTGTGTGAGGCCTGGCGTTGTCATGTTGGAACACTGCGTTGGCGTTGGCCATAACTGGAACGATGTGTGGCCGGAGGATCTGGTCAATGTAGCCCTGTGCATTCAGGTTGCCCTGCACGTGGACCAGGTCAGTTCTGCCAGTGTGTGAGATGGCTGCCCACACCATGACACTACCCCCGCCGAGTCTGTCCACTTCCTGCATGCAGTTTGCCGCATAACGTTCACCACGACGCCTATACACGCGACATCTTCCATCATGACGTCGGAGCAGAAATCGGGACTCGTCACTGAACCACACCTGTCTCCATCGCAGTTGAGGCCATTGTCGATGAATCTGGCACCACTGCAGTCGGAGTCGACGGTGTTGTGGTGTTAAGATGACACCTCGAACTGGACGTCTGGCACGAATTCCTACCTCATGTAGGCGGTTCCGTACGGTCTGGTCGGATATCCTGCGCAAACCTGGTATTGCTGCGGCTGTGGAGGTGGCAGTAGTCAATCGTTCCCGAAGGTGGCGTACCCGGATGTAGCGGTCCTGCCCGGGGGTAGTGACCCGTGGTCGACCGGATCTAGGGAGGTCACGTATTGATCCATGTTGCTGGTAACGGTCCCACAGTCTGGAGATGGTGCTTGGGGACACATGGAATGCCCTGGCAACGGCCGTTCTGGATTCGCCTGCGTCTAGTCGGCCGATGGCATTGTTTCTCTGCGGTTCACTGAGACGTGGCATGTCCTGGATTGTCAACTGTCAGCCAGATACAGAGGCCAGGCAAGCGAACACCCTGCACTTTTATACTGTCGGTGTTCATGTTGCACGTGCAGACAACGCACGTGCAGTGGTGACATGGTTTGCACGTGGCTGCGTTTTTGCGAATATTCACATTTTGGAACTTTATTGTACAGTAGCTGCGTTTTATCGAATGTAACCGTGGGAATGTGTTTGGGACATGCAATGACCTTATATTCACAAAGCATGAACCGGTAGGAAACATAAAATCGGAGTTATAACCCATTTGTACCCTTTTGCGTTTCTTTTTTTGAAGAGTATACAATGCAGACAGGGAAATGGTCATTTATTCCAAGTTTGGGTACAAAGCAGCGATTAACCTTTGCTTTGCTTGTAACATAAACATGATCAATAAGTGTTGAAGATTTTTCTGTAATTCTTATTGGCTATATAATTATTTGCTCTAGATTATATGCTTTACAGGTATTAATAAATTAAGAATGTTTTGAAAGTTAGCAGGTCTATATTAACATCACCCATTATAATCAATTCTTTGTTAAGTGTGATAGCTTTTTCTATATTGGCATGGAATTGTTCAAACCATATAATCCTGGCATTTGGTGGTCAATTAAAAAAAAAGCCACAAGAATAGATTTAGATTTATACGGAAGTATTTCCAACCATATTACTTCAAGTTCATCGGTTTCAAAATCGACTGTTCTGTTATAGGCAAGATGCATAGCCACTGCCATGTTTGTGAGTTCACTCTCGTCTTTCTGGTTTATGAAACCCATCGATATTTAACATGCTGTCTGGTATTATGTTGTTTAGTTCGCTTTCTGTTATACCTAGAATACTGACATCTTGAGCAAGTAGACTAACTTGATAAAATTTTGATCTTATACCTTGAACGTTAAGATGTGCTATTGTTAACCTTATAACACAGGTATTGAAAAAACAAAGTTTTATAGTTGTATAATACTTACAGGTGGAAAGTAAACGCTACTCATTTATAAAGCTAATTATCAGAAAGCATATTGTGGATTTTGAGAAACAGTTGCCTCTAGCCCCATGTCACTTTGTATCTGCTGACATAACACAACTATAAAGCTTTACAGAATGTTTGTTTTATATAAATAAATAAAAAGGAAATGCCAAAGAGACTGATATGTTATTTTACATTCAACTTTATTTTGCAGGTGGTCTGTGGAAAAAGTTGGCTATGGACTACAAGTCTAACATTTATCTTGCAATGGGATGCCACCCAAAGAATGCTGAGAAATTTAACAGTGTTTCCTACAACAATCTTAAAGCTTGTCTTCAACATCCTAGGGTTGTTGCTCTTGGGGAGATTGGCCTTGACTACTCAGGAACGTAAGACAAAAAAAAGCCCTGAAATCTTTAAGTTTAAAGTTCTGTTTCAGAACCTTTTCTCATTGAATTACACATGGCGATACAACTTTAGATTTGGATTCCACCTCAATATTTGGATTCTGTCCTCTCCGAATGTTAGTTTTGATTTCTTCAGCGCTAATTCTGTACTTCTGAAAATGAAACTATTCAAATGCGTGAAAATGAAACCTGTGAAACAGAAGAAGAAAAAGTTTACTTACTATATTATATTTTGTGTTTATAACAACGTCATGCTCTGAACTTTTAATAACACATTGTTTACAGATTTTGAACGTCGTTATATAAGTAGCATTTATATTGACTACAGTACTTTCAAAATTATATATGTTTTATTCACGTTGCAACTTAGTAACATTCCTACTTTATGTAAATTATAATAAGCATTATTTCACAAAATGTAAAGTAGATATGAAAAATAATATGAATTCCGAAACACTGGTAATTAATAATTTAAGATGATACAGATTCCTTTAAACATCACCTGTAGTAATTTGGTTATATAAATTTTCTAATGATTTCTCAACATAATGTCCTGGATATTTTAATCATAGCTTCTATTTAATAATTAATTCCAAACCTAAATAATTAAAGTTCTCTTGCATTCATTACTATTTAACATCATCCCATTGGTCCAGCTGTATCAGCGGGAGTTTATTCATTTCTCGAAGAACATAGAAATAACATTATCAGGGAACATCATATACTGATGACATCACTTTATATTGGTAATTTGTCTTATTGAGCATTATTGTTTTGAAAAAAAAAAAAAAATGGAGTGCTATTATTAGTTTGTTTCAAATTTTAATTATAAGGATTGTCTGTTATTTCTTTTATGTTCATTTGGGTATTAACAAAAACAATCATCCATATACTTATATCTGAATGGCTTCCTTTCCACATTTTCATAATCAGTTGCTAAAAAATGACTGTTAATACTGTGTATGATTTTTGAATGTTGTGATGTTGCTAAAAGGTTTTACCAGCACGAGGTGGAACAGAAGACTGTATTCATCCAGCAGCTGAATCTCGCACTGGAAGTGGGCAAACCGATCGTGATCCACTGCAGAGATGCTGAAGATGACTGTCTTGAGATCATGCAAAGGGTGAGTCCACTGTATTGTTGATAGCAGTTTTATCTCACATCTAATTGTATCGTATGGAAGACACAACGTTATTATCACGTCAGAGTTGTGCAAGTTCTTGAATACTGCTAGTCCTGAATATTCTCACCATTTCCACATATTCTGAGCATTATTCATTCATATTTTTTTGGTTACTGATGCATCATGAGAGTTTGTTTGGTTACTGATGCATCATGTGGATGTCATGTCATAACAATTCTCGTTTTCTTTTTTTTACCTAGTTCACTCTTGGAGTCAAGGTTGAGAACCTTCTGTGCAATAACTGCACATTTGTGTTGCATGCTATGCTGGAGACAGCTGTAAAGTTAATATTGGTGGGGGTTTTTGTCATCATTGATTTACACATTTTTCAGATTGTACCACGGAATTATAAAATCCATTGTCATTGCTTCACTGGAAATTACACGAGCTGTCAAAAGTGGTTGAACATGTTTCCCAACCTGTATGTTGGGTTAACTCCCGTCATCACCTACAACACTGCCAAGCCTGCTCAAGAGGTGGCCGAGTTCATTCCACTGGAAAGACTGCTACTGGAAACTGATGCACCGTACTTTGTTCCCCATGGGGTAATTGCATATTGTTATTTTTCACAGTGTTCAATTTTCTATGATAACTTCCTACTTAGCTCACACACACCCTCCACCCTATGGTCTCCTGATCAGACTTTTGACTACTTTTTAGAAGGAAAAGAAATGGTTAATGACTCCCCAGCATTATATTATATGTCTTTATATCACTTGGCTGATTAGCAGCAAGGGATCTTTTATATGCACATACCCAACCAACAAACTAGTGTTTGATATACCAGTTATGAAATTGTTGGTTAGAATGGGAAATAATTCTGTGAGCATTTTACCTGTGAACTATATAATCTTTCTAGCGGAATCTAAACTTGCATTTGACCATTGGACTTGTCATATTGTGGTATAGAGTTTTCAATCTGTACTTCCATAAACTTTCGTGTTTCCAGAGCATGTCTTTCTTATCAGTTCAAACAGGATCATCAAACCTTGCATGCAAGTACAATTTGGGATGGCAGGGTGTTGTGTACTGTAACTAGGTCACCTTGACCTACTTTTCACAAATTACTCAACATTAAAAAATAAATTCTTGTCTAGGCTATATCTTCCTTATCACTTCATACAGGATCATCAAACCTTGCATGCACATAAAACTTGGGATGGTGGTGTGTCATGTACCATAATTAGGTCACCATTACCTATGTTTCACATATTACTTAATGTTAAAGGAAATCCTTGTCTGGGCCACATATTCCTTATCAATTCATATTGAATCATCAAACCTTGCATGCAAGTACAACTTGGGATGGCAGCATGTTGTGTACCATAATTAGGTCACCATGACCTACTTTTGAGGAGCATATCATATAGCTTACTGGTACTTTTTTATATTTTATATATATATATAGCTGGTAATCATTTTGGATGACATTCTAAATTATTGTCTCTTTCCCATTATTCAAATTTGCCCCATTAATTTAAATACCCTTCTGTCCCATTGCAATTCACTAGCCTTGCCGGAGACTGGCAGTGGGATGGGCATGCCTGAACTTTTATTGTTTATATGCACGTTAAATGAGTTTAAACAAACAAACAAAACAGTCTAACCTCATTATTTTACATGTATTATAAATAGCATTTCGTTTCCACAAGAATAATATTAAATAGTTTTTATGTAAACCTATTATTTATTATTTATTGCTAAGCTACTGCATCATCCTTCTGAGAAAGTACACAGAATGAAAATAGCAAGTTGAGTGCAGGGCTACCTGTTACTAATACTATTTTCATTGTTTGGATGCAGGTTCCACGCAGTCAGCAGCATGTTTCTCATCCTGGAATGGCAATTACAGTGGCTGTTGAAGTGGCATACCTGAGAGATGTTCCAGTTTCAATGGTGCTTGCGCATTGTTACAGGAACACAAAGACTTTGTATGGTATATAATCTAGAACTTCCAACTAGCTGTTATGAGTATGTGGACTTTTTAAATGAACTATTTGCAAAACAAATTGTTATTGATTTTTCAGGTATTCCTTTAAGCCTAGATCACATTAAATAAGACTGTGACTGATTTTTAGTCTGCCCGACGGCATTTGACATAACCAAACATGTTTGGGTCACAGACAACAGTCATCGTATAGTGTGAACGGGTCGTGTAATGTGATCTAGGCTTTATATGCATTTTGAACGTGTTAATAACAGATGGCAGATATTGAATACACAATTAAATATATTGTTGGGATTTGTTACAATAAAAAGCAGATAATCCAGTGATAAGATGTTATCAGCATAATTTCCAAAAATTGTTTATGACCTGTAAAATGCCTTTACCTACCTTGGATCACCATTAATAAGGTGATTTGCAAATCTAGTTGCCTTTTTCCCCATTATAAATGTGTCATTTTACTTTGTTTTATGGATAATTTTCAAAGTTATAAAATGAAGTTTATTGTTCTACTCTGTTGTACTCTCTTTTGTTTATTATTGTAGACATTTAATCTTTTGGTGTTTTGTACATCACCTTAAATACGTAGCTACTAGTATTTGGAACATAAGTTATATACATTTCTCATGCTAACTGGTTCTCTTTGTAAACCGATGATAATGCTATAATTGTGCAGCAGTGGCTGAAAAAATGCCCTAGGTTTGGTGCAACTGGGGCCTGAAGCATAACCTTTTTCTCTATGACAGAAATTGATATTTTTTGTGTTGAATTTACGAAAACAATAGATGAC
This sequence comes from Gigantopelta aegis, assembly GCF_016097555.1. Classification (NCBI taxonomy): domain Eukaryota; kingdom Metazoa; phylum Mollusca; class Gastropoda; order Neomphalida; family Peltospiridae; genus Gigantopelta; species Gigantopelta aegis. The sequence continues at coordinate 48,751,062 of NC_054701.1, forward strand.
ATTTTCTAAAGTTGGTGCAAACAAGATGGTGGCCATTTTCCAAAATGATAATTAAGCTAATTTAAAATAAAAAAAATCTCAAAATACTTGACATTTCAATGGAAGCTTCTTTGGGATGTAAAAAAAACTCATTTATTTGGTTGTTTTGACTGTGCATGGCCCAAACGTAACCCATTATGTTCATGTAAATAATATGCTAAATTTAATGCCCAAACAGAAAATAGATTACACTAAATTAGATTTGTGTGAACGAGACGCAATTTTCAGGTTTGTAATTTAAAAAAAAAATCTTTACCAATTCCAGCCAAATTTCACTGGAAGTTTCCTTGGCACATGAAAATACACATTTGTGAATTTGGTAATTTTGACTTCCTAGAGGTCTGAGAGGCAAGGCCCAAAAGGGGAAAATTAGCCAATTAAAACAAATCTTCTCAAAATACTTGACCATTACCAGCTGAATTTCATTGGAATCTTTCTTGGCATATGGAGAAACAAGTTTTAAAAAATGGGTAATTTTGACTCCAGAAGCCAGAGGGGCACACCCAAATGGGGGAAATTAAAGCAAATTTGAAACAAAAACATTTTCTTGAATTATTTGACAAATTCCTGCCAAATTTCATTGGAAGCTTTTTTTGGCGTATGAAGAAACAAATTACTTAATTTGGTCTTTTTGACACACCCTTCCTCCTCCCCCACCACCGGGACTGATGGGTAGGGCAGAAAGAATAAAATTAGGCCAATTAAAAAAAGAAATCTTCTCCACTTCCAAAAATCCCATTAGCAAATAGTCTTCATGTATGTAAAGGTCAATGGATGGATTATCTAAAACATCAGGTCCTAGGGAGGAGTGAAGTTTACTATAGTTACAGAGAGAAATGCCATTTTAGAAATCTTGCTTACATCAACTTAAAAAAAAAATCATCTTATTTCCAATAGCAGTGTTTCTGCCAGAAAGAAATATTTGGGTATGGCCCTATGGAATTGAATATTTACAATGTGTGTGCTGCATGCACCTGCCATCTGCCAGAAAGAAAATGGATTACGTTTAGGGTTAGGGTTAAGAAAATAATACAGTAATAATAAGTCATTAATTTTGTCAAAAGGTTAACTTAAAAAAATTAAATCTGCAAAATGTTTGGGTGTGGCGCCATACCTATTTTACCCTCTAGCAGAAACCCAGATGAGCTTAGCGCCCCAAAGACTAGTTTCCAGCACAGTAACAAATGCTATCCATTCAGGTCAGGTATAATTTGTTGTCCCCTGCTGCAGGACTACTCTGCTTATAGATGTAGGTCACTGTTAACCATCACAACTTTTGGGAAAAATAGTTTGGTGGGTTTTTTTTATATTGATTAAATTGCTTTTCATTTGCTTTATTTACAAGCATGTAATGTTGTAACAAAATGCATGTTTAGAAGTGGTAGGTTCTTGTTGAGTGAACATTAAAAATAGATAGTCTTTGAAGAACTTTATTGGTGTGCATTATTGTAGATATATTTTAGTTGTTGAAATAACCATATCTGCATGATGAAATGTAGAATATTTTTTTACGAGTTTCAAGGATACAGGTTTAAAATCAAATAAATGTTATGTATGTACATTAACTGCAGTCAGTTCAGTGAATGGATTGGTTATTTTTTAAAGTTTAGTTTTGTTACATGTATGGTGCCACATTCTGAAGTTAATAAAAATTCTTAACCCTGTATCGACTATTCTTTTGTAATGTAAGTTATCTTGTCGAAATGTCATCATTGGCGAAGGCCCAGAAATTATCTCCCCCGTAGAGGTCGCATCGTTACTATAAACACTATAGTCTGGCTTTGAACAGCTGTTCGGTAGTGTGATTTGAAGCAATGGTTGTATAAAATTATTTTGTCCACTGTACGAACAGAAAAAGTGGTCATATTTTTTCAGACGATGAGACATTGCACAAAGAAAGTCTACACTGCATAACGGATCTATTATATGACAAAATACAACAAAAAACAAACGGTGAATCGCTGGAAAACGAGACATTTGTATGTCATTGCCAAAAACCTATCCAGTTTCGGTGTGTGAATTTTTAAAAATTTAATTATTTCTATATTATTTGAATAAAATCTAGTTGAGTTCGTCCTACCCCCATGGCATTGATCATGTTTGTTGTCGATTATTAATTAATTAATTAATTTATTAATTTATTTATTTTTAATCAATAATTTCACAAAACTAAAAGAAAAAGTCTTTTAGAAACATCACTTTTTTTTAATTATGTACAGGGCCAGCGGAGTGTATTTGAAAGTGAGGATGAGGGTGGGGGTACTAGTAATGTGTTGTCAGTTCAAAGGTTGTGGTGTGTGTGTGTGAGAGACAGAGACAGAGAGACAGACAGACCGAGAAAGAAAAAAAGAATACATTTATTTGAGGGCCCGAACCTGTTGGTAGGGGTCCGGAGGCATGCTCACCCGGAATAAGTTTAAATATCAGATGTTAACATAGGGCCTATGGCACCTCCAGCCTTTTGAGCACAGTAACAGGACAAAAAGAGGAGAACATGGCCCTATTGGCCCTCACCTCTTCTGCAGCCCCAAATACACAACTGGAAGAAGAAACAAAATTGTTTGAGACATGCAAATAACATACATACAATATAGACATAGAATAGTGAAGATGTGGTGTGCTCATTAAGGTGTAAAAAAACAACAAAAAAACAATGTTTCTTGAAACCGAACCTACCTAAAAAAGAAAAGGGCTTACCCTAATTATTTTCCCCTATTTTTTTTAAATTATTATTTTAGGTTAGAAAGAGTACAAATGTAGGGGTTTTTTTTAATTTAGACTGGCCCTACCTAATATTTTTCAGTCATGTTCCCAGAAATGTATTTAGGCACAAGGCAGAATAAAATTTTCTTTTATTCATTTGTTAAACTCTGTATTTGATTATTCCTTTGTTAATCTGTCTATAGGGGGCGTACTAGCTGTGTATCTCTTTTGTAAGATGTAATATGTATGTAGGATGCATTTTCTTTTTATACTAAGCATATCTGAAATTACTGACAGAAACACTACCAAAGGATGCTGTGATGGTGGTGCAAACAAATAACTCCAATGAAAGTGAAAATGCTGAAATCAAAGTAATTGTTAGGCTACTCCTGTGTGGTGGCCATGGGTTTACCTTCTCAGTGAGACAGAATCTATGCCAAGTGTCAAAATGGCCATGAGCCAAAATTGTGAAGGCTGTTTTTTCTGAAACAGATGTTTAACACCAAATTAAAAATGTGCTGAGATGTTGTAATAAAAATAGTAATTTTCTTTTCATTGTTATTCTAAAGAGACTGCAGAGCTTGTTTTGCAATGTGAGATTTGATTAAATACTTGAGGCATAACAAAACAAATTGTTTGGTTTTTGCTACTGACCCAAAAACAAATTGACCATAACAATAAAATACTTTCCAAATTATAATCTAGAATTTATTTACATAAATATCATGAAACTGGAAATTTTAATATTTGTTCAGTTTATTTATTACCTTTTAAAATAAATGGGGTTTTTGTGTGGGTTTCTTCTCTTTTTTTTTCTCTCTCTCTCTCTCTCTCTCTCTCTCTCTCTCTCTCTCTCTCTCTCTCTCTCTCTCTCTCTCTCTCTCTCTCTCTCTCTCTCTCTCTCTCTCTCTCTCTCTCTCTCTCTCTCTCTCTTTTGGCCTAACTAGACTATTTTGGACAAATGTAACAAAAACCCAACATTTTATTCTGCAGTGACTGTTAAGCCGTACAACAGTTATAATACTTTTACTTTTTAGGGGAGTATGTTGACTACATTATGATAAATTCTAGCATGGCATTGAAACAACCCACACTTTCGGACTGAAAATGTAAATACCAGATAGTTATTGTTTATGTACTTATCAAATACATGTACATGCTAAGCAAACAATTGTGACCATATATTGAACATGAAACAAGCCATGTGTGAATACTGCATGTAATGCATCTCTTGAAATTAATGTAATTAGTGTTAATTAATTGGGTTTTACCTATATTCACTTTAAACTATTAGTAAACCAGTGTACTTTTATATATAGAGTACACTTGTACAGGTATGTGAAGTGAATCATAATTATTTCTTGCTGCATCTGGTTTTAGAAATCAACATTTGTAAAATACCAGTATTTTTTGTCTTTAATTTATAATGTATTACTCTTACAGCCTTTGGAGAGAAAAAAAAGTATGATGTCTAAAGCAGTTTTCAATTGCTGTTAATTTCATTATCGGTGGAAATCATGGAAAGTCATGAATTTTCTTAGTAAATAAGTGTATGAACCATGATTAAGATAATTTACAGTGGACTTTTTTTAATATAAGTACTGAAAAGTAGAATATTTAGCTACCGGTATGTCAAATAGATTTATGTTAAAACAGGCTGAGTGAAATCAGAATTCGTATCAGATTATGTCATTTTGTACACACAAATTAAATTATTTACATTAACAAATTGTAAATATTGCAAAACAATACCACTATCATTTCTAATTTCATGTAAATGTGCATGAAAAAGCATTGTTATATTTCTACTTACATGTAAAAAAGAAAAAGAAAAAAGTAAAGTTTGTTTTATTTAACGTCGCCAAAAAAGAAAAAAAGAAAATTAATTACAAAAAAAAACAGTATCTTTAATATTTTAAATTTCCTATTTATTTTTCATCATTTGAAAATTTAATATTTATTTCTGTGATTTTACATTGAATATAAATATACTGAACAGCATTGAAAACACACCACCAGTTGATGATAACAAATGTGAATGGGACGTATATCAGCATTAAAAATATCAATGAATAAGTACTGTACTACCTTATAGACCATGCATGGCAACGAATAACTTGCAAAAACGATTGCCTGAACACTCCATGAAACACAACACCAAAACACAACATATTGCATGTATAGCATGAAAAATGTAAATTGAATGTGCAAATCATGCTGATTGGGGATATAAAAGATGGTCTCTGAAAAGCCACTTTCATTAATGAAGTAGTCTTTGAGGGAACATTAAACAAGAGATGGCTAGGGTGACAGCTGAGGAACGTGAACGTGTCTTAGGCATGCTTCAAGTCGGCATTTCGGGTAGAGTCATCGCACAGCGGTTTGGATGCCACCATTAAATAATCACTAGACTCCACAGGAGATACCAGCAGACATGAACCACCAGGGACCATCCACATCCAGGCCAACGACATGTTACGACACCACGATAAGATCGCCATATTGTTCGCCTCCATATTCGTGATCAAACGCTGCCAGCTGCCAGGACTACACAAACTGTTCATGGTTCGACAAGGGGTTATCAGCTGTCTTCACTCTGCTGGGCTGCATGCTCAACAACCATATGTTGGAACTATCCTTACTGATCGACATCGAAATGAGCGTCGTTTGGCAGGAAGGTATCGTTATTGGAGATTACAACATTGGCATGGTGTGCTATTCTCTGACGAATCCCGTTTCCATTTAAGGAATGCTGATGGTTGGTTGCGCGTGTTGCGTAGGCTTGGAGAATGTTACCACAATGACTGCCTTGTTTAGACAGACTGCCTTGTCTAGACAGATCAATGGGGTGGAGGGAGTGTCATGGTGTGGGGCGGGATCAGTTATCATTACTGAACAGCATTCCATGTTTGCCGTGGCAGAATGAATGCCATTTACTACCGGAATAATGTCTTGCAAAATCACGTCATTCCCTTCTTTCATCAGCATTGTAATATGCAAACATTTCAGCAAGACAATGCCCGAGCACACATAGTACGTTACAACACAGTATCTAGTGAACAGTAATGTCCCTTTGCTTGAATGACCAGCACTGTCCCCTGATTTATCGCCAATAGAGGATCTTTGGGATTAGCTTGGTCAATGCATCTCACGTCGTCCACAAATGAATAACCTTAGAGAACTGCAAAACGCAGTACAGCAGGAGTGGAATGCTATCCCCCAGAACACTACTCGCAGACTTATTGGGTTGATGAGAAGATGTTGCATGGCTGGTGTTGCTGCAGGTGGTGGTCATAGGCGCTATTGACTTTTCATTGTGACCCCACGTGTCTTTCATACGTAGATGAATTAAAACTAATAAATGATTGTGCATCCTTTTTTGTTTGTTGTCATTATCAATCATCCATCTATTGCTGTTCACAACAAAAAAATTATTGACCAGGTATTCTTTTCGAAAGCCAAATATTTCTTGGTGCGTTTTCAATGCTGTTCAGTGTATATAATATTTATTTGTGTTACCATAACTTTAATAATTTTGTTTGGGTTGGGTTGGGTTTGGGTTTTTTTTATTATTTCATTGAAATAATTTATTAAAAATAATTATGTTGACAACTTTGGTTGAATTTATATTACTCTGCAAACGAATACTTTGTGCTTTTAAACACGTATATCTTCATATTAAACCGCAATAACAAACACTGAATGGAACCCGGAAGTAAACAGCGAAGACTGGAACAGAGTGTTTTACAAATTAAAACTTTATTAAATGTTGTTACCGTTTTTTATTGCAAACACTCCAGTATTATCAGTTAAATATGTACACATTTAATGGTTTTGGCATGGTGGATATATACAAAGTTGTGAGAACATAGGAAGTAGCCTACATGCAGGCCTCACGCGAGGTCAGAATCATAGAGCAGTCACTTCTCTCTCACACTTTTGAGAAGGCAAAGTTTTTAACAGGAGGGAGACTTGACTTTTTAATCTTAAAAAAAAGAAGAGATATATTAAGTTTATTAACCCAACACAGTCAAACCTGTATTAAACAGTAACACATGTGGGTAGTCAAAAGCGACCGCTTAAGACAAGTCGCTGCTGCATACAGGTGCAACTTTTACAGTCTGTAAACAAATTTCTTTTCTTTTTTACAGTCAGTACTGCTAATAGATGGAAGTGCTCTAGAGTTTTTTTGAAATCACATTTCGACGTCGCCTTCTTCAGAAATACTGAAATGTAACCAACAAACACTAATTTAACCGTTTGGAATTCATTATCTCAAGTTTGTCTTCTCGTTTCATTGAATTACTACTCCATGCAAAGTATTGTCCTAATGGATTAATCTACCAACATTGAGCTTCGTTTCATTTCAACTTATTTTCATGCTTATATCCAATTAAGGTTCAAGCACGCTCTCCTGGGCACATGCCTCGGCTATCTGAGCTCTGTCCAGGACAGTGGGTTAGTTGTAAGTTGGTTAGTGGTTAAGCACTTGAGAACTCGCTCTGGGTGGGAGCCGGTACCGGTCTGCGAACCCTGTACCTACCAGCCTGTAGTCCGATGACTTTACCACTGTGCCACCGAAGCCGGTCTTCAAGCTTCGATTACACAGAGCCAATTAAATGCATTCCACACTCACAATTTCTAAATTGATACACAGTAAAGATTGCTTATTTGCTGCACCTTGTCACTGTATAATTTCCAGCACACGCGCCTAACAATAGAATTAAAGTTTCACGCTTCAACAGTCAGAAGCACATGTAGGCCCTACATTTAGTGCCAGACACAGGTGTTTTATAAGCCTGTCGCATGATTTACAGAAATACATACCAGTTTCTTCCCCATGTTTTTTAATGTTTACAATGCACAAGAATGTTATACCACATGACTGCTATGTTATGGTAAAACTCTTGTGCACTATAAACAAGTCCAATAAATAACAAGGGATAACTTTGCATGTGAGATTTTATATTGCACAAATGTTCAATTAAAGATTTGTATTTATTGCATTGTCAGAATGGTCTTTATTACTATAGGGAGTTACTGTTTATTTTGTTTAATGACTCCATTAGAACACTTTTAGTTCATTCATTTCATTAGAGCACATTGATTTATTAATGATTGACTGTTGGATGTCAAACATTTGCTAATTTTGATGTATAGTCTTGAGAGGAAACCCGCTACATTTTTCCATTAGTAGCAAGGGATCTTTTATATGCACCATCCCACAGATTGCACATACGACCTTTGATATACCAGTTGTGGTGCACTGGCTGGAACAAGAAATGGTCCCACTGACGGGGATCATTCGAGACTGCCCATGCATCAAGCTAGTGCTTTCCCACTGGGTTATATCCTGCCCCTATACTATATTAAGATTAAATAGGTATGTAATAAAAAATATATTACGTTTTTGCTGATTACATATGAAATAAAAATCATATTTGCATTATGATGATCTGTTGGTATATATAATTACAAAATTACAAATTTCATCAACACACTTTCATGTTTAAAATACTGTAGTCAAGCGATTTCCACTGACTGAATTATTACACCTGGCCTGTTCATGCGCTGTTTAATATATATTTGATAGTTGAATTGTGATGGAAGGACGGACACTGCAGAAAGATAGAGACAAAACCCATTGTCTCCTCCGTTTAGCAACTTACTAGTGGTAAGGGACTAATTAACGTGTATCAGAAATGAGTGTAAATGTAATTTAGCATCTCAAATATATTTTAAACAAAAAACGCAATTTTTATTGTTTTTACAGACCACATTATTATCCTTAACATGATTATCTGTTTGGAGGTGTGTGGGATTTTTGTCTTGGTAAACTTCAAAAATTGTCAACAAGATTAAAATAAAAATTTGTATTCATAGTGCACATAAAACATTATTAAATGTATACTAAATAAACAAAAGGATAACTAAACATTATACTGGTGTGACATTTCACAAATGCAATTATTGGGAACAATTGGTAGAAGGTAAGATTTTTATCCATGAAATGGACAATCTGTTTTATCTTCAGATATGCAAACCGGTATCTTCCATATTACAAGTCACTTTGGCAATATACTTTATTACACACCAGGGTAAGATATTCAAGGTTCGCACATGCTTGAAAAGGCCCTAAATTTTAAGGGTTGCCCTAAAAAGTCCCTATTTTGATGATCTAGCCCTAAATAGCCTTATATTTTGCAGGCAAGTTCACAAAAGACCCTAAATTGGGCTATATAAGTCCTGAAATTGATAAGACATTTTTCTTCTTCCGGAAAAATTAAATAAATTGCCAAAAATACATTGATATTTACTTTCATTTGTTGATTTCTGTCATTCTAAAATGAAACCTGTTTCTAAAATACTAACCAATCTTGAGTCTCAATCTCAGTGCAAACTAAATAAAACAGAATATTCTAAAATTATCTGAACTAAATAAGAATTTAATGCCTATGTGTGTTCTACGTATTTATGTTTATGAAAATGTGTAGGACAGTTCTCTGTCGATTCCGACGGCTTGCTTGAACACTCCCATCATTTTGTCGAGTTCGAAGGTCATTACAAATGGCAAACAGCAAAGTTTTAGTCCCTAATTTTACTTACATTGTCCCTAAATTTAGGTTTGAAATTTCTGTATGAACCATATTGCTCACGTCTTACAATCACTCAAACTAGTGTAACTGGCGTGACAGAGATCACTCGTTTACCTAATTCGTAAAAAAAGAACGTTAGTAGGTCTCGAAATCTGCTTCTGCATTTCAGCTTGTTTGTAGTTGGTTTGTAATAAATAAAATACTAAACTAGCTTGCCTGTCATACAGTTTTTATGAAACTCATGAACAGTTGGTATCTTTTCGCTCGTCAAGGACCAAAACTGTTCACTAATTTCGTAAAAATGGTTTGACAGGCAAGATCGTTAAGTATTCTATATACATTTCACCAGTATCTGTTCACATCAAGGCTATATAAATATATGTGATGCATATTTGTAAACCACTTCTTACTGTAATCTATAACTCGGTAGACAATGATCTACCAATAATTTTAAGAGAAATTCTAACTAAACTGGAATACTTCACATATTACACACTGAATGCAATGTCATGTCCCTTATTTGTGCAAAATTCTAGTGTAACCAGTTCAGACTGGATCATCTGGGGACCTCAGCATGTCCAGGGGTTGCACAGTGATCATCATCTTATAAATACCTGAATTTATTTCTATTCCCTTGTTAAAATATAAAAGCTTGTTTGTTTAACCATAAAACATCATGTTGGTACCAAGAGCACACAGACCATTATTTATGCAACGTCCATTATGGTGTATTAATCTGGTCTATAAAGCAGAAACATCCATTTGATTTTAAAAGCTGTAAATGTTATTCTTCATTGTGATGCTGGGGTGGCAACATTCTAACAAGTCTCATTCTCTTGAGTGATGAATACAGCACATTCTTATATATGTCGTAAAATGTAACAAATTTTATGTGAATTTGCTTTTCAAATGTTTTTCGTTTTGTGTTGATAGCAGATCCTTCAGATATATTATACTGCATTTCTCGATAATTAGAAATTTTGGTATTTAGGCTCAAAAAACAAATATATAGTCAGTCTCTGATCAGACCAAAAATCTAGAATTGATGTAGCAATGCGATTTTTTTTTTTTTTTTTTTTTGAAAAGAATATTGCACAGAAAAGATATATATATATATATATAGTTCTGTCCTCATCTGCTTTGATCCCTCCTCATTGGCCATGGTGCCTAATCATTTTTGTCGGTACCCTAAAGGCTTTCCTTCAGATTTTCCATATAGCCAAGGCAACTTTTATGACTTTTCCCTCCAAAGGCTCTCATTTGAACCCAAAATGTCATATCAGGGCTGTTTGCATTATGCCTAGTATATTACTTAGAATAGCAAATAATTAAGTACCAGTGTAAACAACATGGCTGAAGTATTTAGAAATCAGTTGTGTCTGTTCAGCTTAGATATGAATAAAATTAAACTGGTACGTAGATTAATTTATAGATGGTATATATGATAACAATTTGATTTTGCATATGAGCTTATTGAATGAAAACGGTGATATTTCTGCTGGGGATTGGAGATTGTAGAGTTTTTCTTTGGACATGATCGAACAAACTTTTTACTAGCCCCACCATCAAAATACTTGCCACAGGCGTCGGGCTACCGTATTCTAGAAGCCCTGCTGATACGCTACACTATTTCTGGTGAGAAAGTTAAACAGGTTAAAAAAAGTTGACATACATGTAGACTGGAGACGGGCAATATATCTTGTTTGGCCTTAAGTTGACTGCCACATTCTTTCTTTATTCAGATTCGGTTTCAGTCTGTGTATATAAAGGTTCAATGAAAGGTTCACATTGCATTCGAGTATCTATCGTGCTTTGTGAATACAACTGATTGTTACAAGCATGACAGTGTATTGTTAATTAACCTGGTGATGCCATGTGTGGAATATGACTCAGTATTCAATCAACACTAACATGTTTATTCACTTGGATTTCAATTCTGTCCCAAGTAGTCTGGTTTTTGCAGGGTACTTGATTAAGAATCTTAACATTTTGGTGCAGAAAATCCATCCAGGATTTAATACATAGGACAAAATCTGGGACCAAAATATTTCACCGGCTTTTACAGGTTACAGTTTAGGAAGGTTTCACTGTAAGTAGATTCAATTAAAAATAAAAAAATAAACATCAAACATTGTTACTGAAGAACATTTTTAATTTGTAGCTGAAATTCCAATTGACATCCGAAAAGATCTTCATAAACAAATGATCATAAGATTTGTTAACATTTTGCCAGTTTGCGACAATATGGATCATAGAACTTAAATACAACTAATTACGTTACATCTGTACAGTTATCCAAATGCAGTAACATTAACAATAAACAGGTCAAGTTTCCATTTATAATACAATTTTCAAACTCACACCATATCAATACAATTGCATTTATGTTCACTGTACAATTTTATCCTTGTGAAAAAACCTTTCAAGTTATTTCCTTACTCATTGGTAGTGTTATTCTCACAACATCTGCCATCTCCTTCCTCTTGTCTTTTCCATAAACTACTATAGAGAGAACTGTACTGTACATATAGCATGAGCAAGTATCAAGATATTTTAGATTCATTAAAGTTGGAAAGCAAACGGTTTTGTGGACTTTTGTTTGCAGAAAGCCATAGATGCCCACTGGATACAAAGCATTCTAAAAGGCAATACACATTGAAATATATAATACAAGGATGTCATCATCAATTCATACCCCCCACCCCCACATCTAATAAATCCAGAATACTAAAAAATTAACTCATTTGTGCCACTCAGATGACCAGACTAAATTGTTGCAACATATAAACAAATAGAACTTCACACATTTAGTCAACTTTAAAATGTTCACGCAATTGTATACTTCAAAATGTTTACACAATTGTATACCTCCAAGAAGCATGCCAGTCTTGTAGCTTGTTTTCCAAACTGCATGGTTTAATTAATAAGAACTGCATTAATTTAACTTAGGTTTTAACAAATACAATTCTCATATCACGAATTCACATCGGTTATTTTTTTTTAACATTCACGTAACAGAGAACAAAAATCTTGGTGCATCATGTTTGTACTGCGGAAGAATGCATTGATGAAATTACCACTCAATCTTGCTTGCATGCACATACACATATACACATAAATAGGATTTATGGGTCAAATAACAAAAATGGTACTGACAATCATAATCTTTCTGTCAGCAAGTTCAAGCTTTATGTTTTTATCTTGACCTTACATACACAAAAAAGAAAACACTTTTTTCATCCATTCTCTTTGTACACAGTGTATGTATATATATAAATGACACGCACGCACGCTCGCACACACACACATTCACAAAAACAAAGTCTTCTTAGCACTTGGTTAGGTTGGCAGAAGCCCTTTTCGGTAAACATTTACACAAAGTAACTGGCACAAAGCCATGTCATAAGCCATCCAAAATTACAAATTTGGTAAATCTAAGTTGCACAACAACAGCCTAATGGTATTTCAACGGGATAGTCAAAAGTTATCAATCTAAATGTACATCAAGACAGAAACGGGTCTTATGTTTATCACTTTCTAAGGAGTTCAGTGCTCCAGTCTAATTTTGGAACTGGAAAGTATCCATAATCTAGAGAGATATCGGGCTTGAAGACAACTCAGTAGCCCAACTCAATATTAACAAATTCAGGGTTTTTTAAGTGTGAACATTCAGACACGAATCATTAGAGGAATCACCCATCTACTCTGGTGATGCTGGAATATTACAGTCAGCCTGAAGCAGAAAGGCAGCTCAGGCCAGGCCAAAACCTTCAGAGCATTCGCTGACAGCCAGAAGCAGCATGTGTCTAAGTTTGTCAAAGGTCTCGTACGCTGGCAGATCCAGCTGGTTAAAGCTGTAAAATAAAACAAATAGTACTAGTAGTAAAATTAATATTCTTATTCAACATGTTACCAATCCTCGGATGGCACATCTGATAAATAGTAGTGTTTTAAAATAAGAAAGATAGGACTCTGACAAGAATTTTCTTTCAGGTTCAGTAATTGGTAAAAAGTAGGTCATGGTGACCTAGTAATACTACAAAACATACAGTCATCCAGAGTTGTACTTGCATGCAAACATTCACAAGTTTAATTGATAAGGAAGATATGCCCCAGACTGAAACAGTTAACAAACAGACCAATGGGCAAACAAACAGACAAATGGGCAACACTATACCATACTACAATTCATCAAAGATAGACGTGCCAAAATAAATGATGCCACATTTTTTTTCACATTTAAAAACTTCAACAAAGGCTGAAGACAATACAAAATTTGGGCCAAACTGAGGGTAATGCAAACCAATAGTGAAAGCAGCAGGACATGAGAGTATCAAATGGGTGTCAAGCTAAACATGTACTAGTATTCGTTTCTTACCAGGTGTGTGCCGTTGGCAGCCGGTCAGTAGAACGGTCATCCCGATGAATCTGGAACTTCTGGATGCCATTCATGCCCTCAAGATGCGAGAATCCTTGCAGTGGTACCTTTGATGTGCCTGTCACAAACTGTAGGAAGTTGGCTCTTTCTGCTTGGTCAAAAGATCTCAAGGCACGCCAGAACCACTGGATCTGAAATATATTACATGTTTTATTTACTTTGGTAAAGAACAATACCTTGAAAAGAATATTACTTCAATAAATAATAAAAACAGTAAATGAAAAATGCATTAAATATATATATCATATTGAGAAATCTGTAAAAAGGTTCTGATTTTCCATGGTAAAATTGGAATCTGAAGATTGATATTTTATTTGATATGGGAAAAGAATGAATGAATGGATTTTTAACGACACCCCAGCACAAAAATAGAGATCGGCTATTGGGCATCAAACAAAGGTAGATCTGTGAAAAGAACAATGTCAGAATGTATAAATTTTTAACTGAAACATCACATGAAAAGTTCCAAAATTGAAAAGACTTTCATTAATGTATACCTGTAGTGAATTTGGCTGATACTTGTGATATTCACAGTTGGCCTTCAGGTCATCAATGTCAACAATGGGTAAACCAGATATCAAAAGTTCCAGTTCTTGTTCGTTGAATATAGCAACCAGTTTCTTGGGAATTATGTCATAAAAGCCCTCCAGAAATGCATTCAGCTGTTTGCGAATGGCTCCAGTCATCTTCATTTGGCACACAAGTTTCACATATTCTCTTTTGTTTTCTGAAGTCACAGCAATATTTCGCCCATTTGGCATGAGATCACGACTTTCTGTGACACCAAATTCTTGAATCTACACAATAAAATAATACAGATTATTTATGATACAAGCATAAAAGTCCAGGGGTAAAAAGAAATATTTTCATTGGCTTACTATAATAGTAGACAAGAAAAGTTACATGTTTTCATGACTTATCATTAGCCATCCCTACCCCCTTTATTAGTTGGAACTATGTAAATGACATATGTAATAGCTGTGGCCTATCCTGAGAAGATTAATAATAGGTTTTGGTTTTTTATTACATCAATTATGGATCTTCCAAGCTTAAAAAGCATAAAGTCAAGTAAAAATAAAAACAATACAACATACGAACTCGTGCCTGGAATTAACATCATTTAGCCACAGAAATTTCTACCCACCTGGATTGAGGGTTCAAGCATTAGTTTCTATCTTTAAAGACTTAATTAGAATGAAATGGCCAAAAGATGTTGATCCCTTATAATTTTCTGCATTCCAAATTATAATTTTTTTTTTTTAATTGGCATTTCCTGCAAGTGTACTATCCCTTAGTGGTCAGCATTTTCATGGGTTTAATATCTCTCAATTTTTTCTTTTAAACATGCATCGAGATGAACATTCATAGATGCATCTGTAAACCAAGTTTCATTACTGTAAGACACAGTTTGAGAGAAATAAAATGCAAAATGTTAACGTTGAGCTCAATCACAAACGATGATGCTGTCACCGCCAGAAAAGTGGTATTTATATCTCACTTTTTCATAAAGGCAAGACAGAAATGGACAATAATCTAATGTATGAAAATCCTTATGATCAGTTCGCCACAAAATGAGTTCTGATAAGCAATTTATTTATTTATCAAATTCCTATCAGGAATGGAATGTTTAATCCCCCAGTGCAGTTTTGAACTCAACAGATACCACTTAACGAGCATGGTAGGACCATGCTTTCCCCGTTTTCATCTGGAACAAGCCTTACCTCAGTGCTAAACATCAGCTCGTAGCCAAGATCTTTGACGTTGTTCTCAATAAGGAAGACTAGACCCTGGTAAAATGCATAATCCTCACTTTCCATATCCGTGTATCTGAAATAAGATCCATTAAAATATGTTAGTAGCCAGCTAGTGTTATTGCCATCTAAAATGACGAAATACAGGAAAACATTAATAGGCAGTAATTTCACACTTAAAGTAAAATGCAATTTTGGTTCACATGACAGTTTATTGTCTAAGGCCCCCCCCCCCAAAAGTCGGTCTCTGGTCAGACCAAACTTCCAGAATTGATGCTGCGATGGGGCTTTTTTCTTTTCTTTCTTTTTAAGCATGGATGCACAAAAAAGGTGGTTATGATACCGAAATAGTTCATGCACGATGGCATTTTGGCTCCAAATGCAGTTTTACGTCACAGCAAGACAAGCCCGGCAAAAATCCACGTCGTACTGTGGGAATTTTTTTTTAATTTTTTTTTTTAATGTCAACGAGCCAGGATCAAAATCAACGCACACATTGATCAGAGACCAGAAATTTATTTTGTTTGGCCTAATGTCAAAATTAACATATATTTTTCTATACACCTGGGCCATGTTTTACAAATAGATCTTAGTGCTAAGCTCACTTAAGTGCATAGCTACCTTATGGACTTATGGTGATCTTAGTGCTAAGATCTCTTTGTAAAACAGGGCCCAGGTTAATATACGTTATTAAACTGTAAAACTTAACAATTTTTGTTTCACCAATGTTACGTGATAAAATTAAGTTAATGGAATAAAATTGTTAAAAATTATGTACAATGGCTTTGTTTATAACCTAGCTGAGCTCCACGATAAACAAGTAAGTGTACCTGACTGGCAGTCCGAGCAAGTGCTTGTAGAAGGACCTGGTGAAGTAACACTCGAGCAGTTTGTTATCGTACACTGCCTTGGCTATGATCCGCCCCACAAACTTGTAGTAGCTAAGGTGATTGGAATTACAATGTGACGACGGGTTAATTGTGTATGTGACACGGTCTCCAGGTGATGTTTTGAAAAGTGCATAGTTGGGATTAAAAATCTCTCGAGAAATGATCAGATACCATTCTCTCAGCAAGCCACCTGCATCCTGACCCTCTTCACCTGCAAATTGTAAAATAATTCACAATTAATATAACTACAAACACCAGTGCTGTTAGAATTCTCTTGTACATGTGTATAAAGATATGGTATCACCTATTACATTTTGTCCACCCATCACCTCATACAACATTGAAAATTATACAGGAAACAAATCTTGTTTTAAGCTATATTTTCATTCAGTGAAAAGGTTTAAAAATGTCACAACTTTTTAAGATGTGTGTCCACTTGAGTGTATGCAGCTAAAATCCTGCATAATGAAATGACAAAATGGTGTTCATTTGTCCAATGCAGAATGCAATTCAGTGTACAGCTGCAGATGGGGTTTTTTTTCTGACTTGATCATGTAACGGAAGGTACTGAAATGTGTCGGAAAACATACAAGTGGATACAGTATCATACTGGTATCCATATAAAAGGATACAAACACGCAAAACTTGTCGGAGTCCATACCGCATTCACAGAAGTGGACATGTGGGCTTTAGAATATTCAGAAGTGCAATAATTATTTAATCATTTTAGGTGTCAACAGTCTGTTATTTAACAGACTGATTCCACACAAAACAATGTTTTGATGTTGGTGTTAGTATAAATGAATGAATGAATGGATGAATGAATGTTTAACGACACCCCAGCACAAAAAATACATCAGCTATTGGGTGTCAAACTATGGTAAATATAAAATTTAAATTGGTGTTAGTAATGACATATAGGTTTGTTAGTGGTGTATTCAGTTCAGTGGCACAGTAACAGAGATAACATAAAAAAAAAAAAAACCCCACCCCAAAACCCCCAATAGAACACCCCCTAACCCCGAAATGTTTTAAATATATATATATATATTTCACCCAGGTTTTTATCAAATACCTTCAAATACGATGTAGAATCGCTGCTTCCACTCTTCTGCCGACCTCCTGAAGAGCTCTCTGAACGAGTCTTCAAAAACGTTCTCTCTCTTCACATGGACCGGGAGGTCCTCTCTTCGCAAACCCTCGTCCAGACTGTCCAGCTCCTGCCGGAAATACCTTCGCTTCACATCAAAGTCTAAAATCCTTGTGTGATCAACAAGAACACTGAAGGGTCCATCAGCAAGATGTGTCGTAGACTGTCTCAAGATTTGGTTCAAAACTGTCCTGTGTGTTTCTGTAATGAGAGGTGGGGGGAAAAAATTAACTTTTCAATTTAACAGTCCCAAGCAAGATAATTGGAATAATACTTTTTATTGCTCATTTACAATGGATGCTGTCCGAGCATGTGGTGTTGGTATAAAAACTGATATAGAACATTTCCAATGAGAGCATTTACACTGACATGTGCAATGCTTGAATTTTGAAAATGATTGCAGCCAGTTGCCTTGAAAAAAACAACTGCTATGATATATTAAGAAAATGTTATTTAATTATTTTAACAAAAAAATTAAGTTCAACTATGGTATTTTACATAAGCATATAACAAAAAATAAACTGTCATAGCAAATCTGTAAGATATTTACTATATCGTAACAAAGCGTATCAACTGATAAAAATAATGGTTTGGACACTACTATAAACACAGCTGTACTTTTAATATGTTTAAATTAAAAATGCACTGCAGTGAGTTCATTAAAAGTGCAGACCCTAGTTTCAGCCCGTGAAAATGAACACCAAGTTTATTTCATCTACAAACCTGCAAGAAATTTTGATACGGTTATAACAGAGAAGCTAATGTCTGATGTTTTGATAAGGAAATACCGTCCAAAAATAGACTACTTCATCAATGCATTTCGGATTATTACAAAATCCTGGATGACCAGAATCATTTCAGGTGTACGAAAATCAATATTCTAAAGGAGAAAATGTAAGTATTTCTAATTTAAAATTATTAAAAACGGCTTTTTAGTGAAAATATATCATAGTATTTAAAAACCAGCGTCTGCCACTTGACTGAACGCAGTTTGTGTGAATACTCTAAACACATGTAGCAGCCGCAACAAACACAACAACCAGGCCGCACACACCACATCCCGTGTAAATGAGCCCTTAACATGAGAGAGAAAACGGTGTCAGATTTCTGGTATCACACGTAGACTGATCAATTAAAGACATCCAAATGGTTGTTTTGCAGAGATAAACTGGATGCAAAAAGCCATATCATCCAATGTAATTAGCAATACGAAAACTGCTCTGTGAATTATGTTAAACTTGCACGTGCTGTAAGATAAAGTTTTTGATGAGATGTAAGAAATAAAGACTTTCACACATTAGATACAGTAGCTTGATGCATTTCATTAAACAGATGATAAATACACAAAACCCAAATGAATATATTTTCTCTACATTCTGTCACTGTAAACAAATGGTATTAACTGAACACTTCAACAAAACTAAACAAGCTCTTACCTGCGAATTTGAGGAACTTCTGTGTATCTGGTGGCAAGTGAGCCAGTGAAGAAACAGATGCAACCGAGTTTTCCCGTGTAAGTGCCTGAGCGTTGTCGGACATAAACGGGCTAGCACTCTCCGACATGGATGGACCTGGTGACGGTGAGGGGGGTGCCATCTCGGCATTCAGGTGAGCCAATTGGTCTTCCCTTTTGTGCTGAGGTTCAGAAGACTTGCTTTCCTTTTCACCTAAACAAAAAATATTAAACAAAAGGTTTAAATTTTAAAGTTCATCTGAGCCCAAATATTACACACAGACTGTTACATTATTACATATTTAAGATTGTGATAAAATGAAATGTTTAGGTTTTTTTTTAAAAATGAAGGTGATGGAAGGAGAGGATGAATAAATAAAATTTAAATTTAAATATTTATTAATGCTCATCTATCTGATCGATACCATTTAAGCTGTACTATATGTTCAAACATTATTCAGTAGCTCCAGCATTATTCAGTAGCTCCAGCATTAAACTTTCCTTGTGATTCCCTGATGATTAATCCTGGTGTGAATAAGACTAGAACACACACGACAATAGCAGGAATTTGTTCAAGATGAAGTTAATTAAACAGAGGCCCCACTAAAACCAGAGAAACGGTGACAACCTGCATGGACAATGAAGAACGCTTCGACTACAGGCTGGAGAATAAGTACAGCATGATGATCTTTGGTCTTTGAGAGTTCAGTCAGGCAGTCTCCCAGTGTTGTCCACAGCTCATCCAGAATCAGCTGCTCACTCAGGCGTGGTAGTGGAGGAACTGCGTCATCAGACTTCGATTCCTTGTTCTTTGCATCTTCTTTAGCAGATGCTGCAAGCAAAAGCACAGTTCTTGCTATAGTGTGTATACCACCAAATCAAATCCCATAGACGACAATAGTAACACATGTGGCTAAAACTCCTACCAGCAGTGTATCAAATGACATACCCACAACAGATATAAATACTACCACCCCTCCCCCTTAAAGTAAATCATACAAAAATGCAGGTTAAGCTACTCATTTCAGATATAACGGGTAGCCTCTATAACCACCCTAGTTCCTCACAAACTTTTAGTACTTTTTTTTACAGGTACCCCATACATGTTTCAAGCACAAGGCTACTTGACACAGTGGTACTAGATGAAATAAAAAACCATACATTTTTTTACCCAGTTGAAACATCTTTTTTTTCTCTTTTTTTTTACCACAATCGCCACCAATGACAGAACTGCTCTATCAAAAGTTGGGTGCACCTCAAACTTCAACCCAACCGGAAGTTATTTGGTTTAGTACTACCTATACTGACCAGATCTCAGGATTTCAAACATTACATGAATCACTTTTCGGTTCCATGCCCATCAGAAATAATTTTTCCATAATCATTGGAATGGTGGATTGTTACATAATAATGGGTAACAAACTTTCAGTTTGATTCTGCCAACATGCTACCAAACTGATTGGTTCTGTGAAATTCAGAGGCTTGCTGCTATAGTACTGCATCATGTCATAACAAAAAGGAATCCCTGAATAATTTCCCCAGTTTTAATGCTTAGAAATTACCTCTTGCACATACTTTTTTAGTTAGGATGTCATTAAAACATTCATCCATTCATTTCTTACACAATTTGCCTGGGTTTATTATATCATACCTGTTATGAGACTATGTTATTCTGACATTTTTAAAAACAAATTCCTTAGGTCTCTTGACCATAATACAACATGAAATGTCAAAATAAATATAAAACAAAAAAGGGTTTACCGTTTTCTTCCACTTCCATTGGTGTTTCTGCAGTCTGGTCCGAAGTCCCAGACTCAGACATTCCGGTCTCTGCAACGGAACTGGCAGTGTCTGAGACTGGGGTCTGATCGGAGGCACCTGCCGTTGGCTGGTCGGCAGAACTCGGACCGGAAGGTGCAGGCACTGTGGACTGAGATGCTGACTGAGATGGGTTCCTCATTCCAACTATGCTGAACACATCAGCATCCAGGTCAGTAAGGGTCTCTTCAACTTCAGCTTTTTGTTCTAAGAGAAAAAAAAAAGGGTAGGTCTTAAATGGCATAGCAACAAAATGGACACATTTATATCATACTAAGATCTGCAGCAGGACAGTGGAACCATTAGATGTGATTCAACCACAATAAGAATTCCATACCTAATAATAATGTCATTTTCATACAATATATTCTATTTTACAGACACATGATACAATTTATTAGTTTCATCTTGATGATTACGAATATAAAATAACTGTTTAAAAAAACAAAATCCACAACAATGTCCTATATTCTTAACCCCTTCCTCCCTTCCTATGGCAGTGACTGTGTACCATTTTTTTTTAACTTGATGCAAACTGTTAGATGTAACATTTTCTTACTGGTCTTCCTTGCTTTTTTGGCTGCTACTCTTGCAGCTTCCCTGAGCTGTATTATGACCTTGAGAATGCGCAGGAAAAACTGCTGACTTGACGTCTTGCAGGTCAGTTGAGAAATGGAAGGCAGCTGCAGCTCACGACTACTTTTAAACTTGGCAGGTGCACTAACCACAACACTAGATGTTGGATTAAACCTTTAAACAAAAAAGAAAAAAAAAAGAGTGTAATATAAAACTTAACAATAACAACTCCTATATTAATTATTTGTATTTTAATACCAAAATTCAAATATTTGTATTTATTAATTCAGACTATTTTCAAATGGAAATTATGGAATTTTGTATCTTAGATCTGCAATTTGCTCATTTTTGGCACATCGCATTAAATTGAATGACTACATAACGATATCCCAGTATGAAAATACAAAAGATGAATATTCAAAAATATAAAATTATCAATGAAACATTGTGTAACAGTGAAGGAAGAAACTAGCTGCAGTCACATAGGTGCTGGTCAGGTCAGGTCAGGTGTCGACTTATGCTCGCTACTTCATCCAGCTTTTATATGCACATTCGCCAGACAGAATAACATATATTATGGCCTTTGATATACCACCCAGTCACTGGCTGGAATGGGAAATATTGTATTTTATGCTACAGATGACTTCTTGTACAACCTACCTGTCTGTGAGAACACCTTTACCATGATGTGAATCTGGGGTTTGGTCTACATCTCGGTTCTCCTCAGCATCCGGTTGGTCATACTTCATCTTCACATTCAAGTCTTGAATCTCATTCAGAAGATTCCTGCACAATATTAACACATTTATTTTATGTTTTATTTAACAACGCACTCAACACATTTTATTTACGGTTATATGGCATCAGACGTGGTTAAGGACCACACATTGAGAGAGGAAACTTGCTGTCGCCACTTCATGGGCTACTCTTTTCGATTAACAGTAAGGGATCTTTTATATGCACCATCCCACAGACAGGGTAGTACATACCATGGCCTTTGATATACCAGTCGTGGTGTCCTGGCTGGAACAAGAAATAGCCCAATGGGCTCACCGACGGGGATCAATCCCAGGCCGACCACGCATTAAGCAAGCACTTTACCACTGGGCTAAGTCCCGCCCCCATTTTTCACTAATACAGCCATCAATGGGGGAAAGAGTATTAACACCTCAGCACATTTAAAATTATGACTATTAGATGTCAACCACAACACTACACAGTGAGAAGAAATCCTACAGCAAAATATTAACACAGGTTTTTTTTTCAATACAGCCATCGGGGCGGGGGTAGGGGGAAAGGAGTATTTGTTTTAACCACACCTCAGCACATGTAAAATTATGGCCATTTGATTCCATCATGGTTACTTTGACACTATACAGTGAGAAAAAACCTGTTGCCATGATAGACTACTCCTACCATACCATACCATAAGAAGGTAGCAAGGGACCTTTTTACATCAGTATTCAACATCTCCATGGTAACTAAAACAGTCGATTAACTAAACTTCATAACAGTTTATTGACTGAATGAGTGAAGCCTACCTGATGTGGGAACAGACTGTAAGGCCTATTTTTCTGGCTCCAGAAAGTAACAGATCCAAGATAGCATTTCTTGTAGCATTGTTGGCCCACGAGAGTTGCAACAGCAAATTGGTGGCATCCTCAAGTCCTTCTTCAGAACAAGCCTTGGTTGTCAGAACCTTAAAAGAACATGTAAATTTTGTGATACGTGTCTTTAATGATATTTCATTTATTACCCCAGTGGGCACACATAACTGGGGAAATAAAAATCATAATTTCTCACTGAGAACGGACATGTACTAAATCAGATACTGTGACAAACAGTAGTAATTTCTGTGAACTGCCAGTTTACTTGTCAATATAAACAAAATCTAAGTAAACAAAAGATAATGATACATGGATGCATCAACACACTTTTAATTAAATAATTCAGTTCAAGCAATAAAAAGCAGTTAAGATTATACATCTCCGACATATCAAGCTATTCAGTTCCTGTTACGATATTTCATAATGTCATCAGCTGGTTACATTTGTAATGGTTATTCTTACTAAAACCAGAATCTGATAATTTGCTTTAAAAAGTTAAATTAGTATAACTTCTTTAGAACCTTGTTATAAGAACAAATGAATGGTATATTTCGTGAATTGCATTAATCATTTCATTTGGACCTTATTTCTCCCATTTTCAAGTCATTTGTATCCTTGTTTCATAGGGATGCTAATTTTATGGTGAAATCTGTCAACCACAACTTACCTGCACAGCCAACTGCAGCTCATCTTTCAAAACAGGATCTTCATCAACTTCAGGCACTTTTTCCTCCTTTGTCGACTTGCAAGCTTCTAGATCTGTAATTATATTAAAAAATAAAAAAAATGGAGGGAAATGGGGGGATTGTAGGAGTGAATTAATTTTTGGGGATTCATCGAGATATGAACGGGAAAAAAAAAAGCACCTCTGGACCAATCAGACTGCCATAAAGTGTACAGATGCAAAGAAAATTTAATTATTTATGTATAAACACAGTGTAAAGAGCAGTGTGGAAAATACAACATAATACAAATATTAAAGTAAGTATATTTTTTAATTTGTATAAAAAATCAAAGTGTTTTAAAAACTTTAAAATTAGTTCAAGATGGAATTTAAAAAGATTCCCAAAAATTTGTTGCCAAATATATCATTTCTCGTTGGCTTCAGATGATTACACATCCATCAAAATGTGGCGCAGTGTCAGTATACACTGACAATGTTCATACTGAGGTGGAGGATCCTTCTTTAAAATAAATGAATGCGTCAAATATGTATGGCCGATACGGGAACACAAGACTACTTCATCCTTCCTGCACCACCTGTAGAATGACTGCCACTCTCCCAGGACTGGCTTATCAGAATGAAGCGTGTTCATGACCACTGTCCCAATCATCTTGCCAAGTCGAAAAGATATATTGGTCAATATGATATTTAAAATCACTACAACAACATGGGGCAAATTTCAAAGTAGACTTGGCAGCAAAATCTGCCATTTTATTGCCCTTAATGCAAACGTGGCCAGGAACCCAACAAAAAACAACATCTTTATTGACAATTAATAAAAAGACACATTGAATGGAAACCATTAGTCTGGTCAATCTAAAATTTTAAGTATCACAATTTTCAGTGACAATTTTCAGCAAAATTTAATGGGGCAGGGTTTAATTTTGACTTTGTAACACAAAAAGAATTTTCTTTACCTTCAGCTGGCTTTGGTGGCTGGAGAATGGGATGTAACATCACAGATGGATTCAGTCCTGGGGCGGCTGTTCGTGCTGTTGAGGAAGTCATGACGTTTGCCTTCGTTGCCTGCAATGCCTCGGGCAACGATGTAGACACTAAAGCCAGTAACCTGATAAGTCGATCCGTAAGAACCTGACTCTTGCGAATCACTGGATGTGACAGCATACTCATGAGATGACCCAGAGGAGCCCTGGAATAGTCCACACTATTTAACTCACCGTCTCCGTGCATTTTAGGAAAACCTTTGCCCTTACGACTACTGGAGGCACTGTCCAGTCTCACAAGAAGATCCCAGAAATCAGTGTCACACTTTCCTTCTTTAGCCTCCTGTTTCGAATCTAACTTGTTCACAACTCGTGGACTCATTACCGGACTTGCGAGTCCACTCGTAGTCTGCTTTTGCTTTGCACCTTCAGTGTCTTTTTCGTCGTCACACTTTTGAACCTCCTTTGCTTTAGAACTAGGGAAAAACTGACTTGGAAATATCTTGGCTAGAGATATTAATGTGTCCAGTACGTGTCTACACACAGCAGGAGCAGCCTGCACATGAATACTAACACTAGAGCTGGGCGAGTTTGCATGTTTCTTCCCAGCGTTTCGTGAAATTTGAAAGACGTTGGCTCGGCACCCCAAGGCAGCTTCTAAGCTGACAGACAGCCACGAAGCTTGACTTCGGATATCGCTTTTAACAGACACCGGTGAGTCTGTCTGCATAGGGACACCTTTTTTCAATTTGTTCTTTCCTTTGTCATCAGTCTCCATAAGAACCTTGCAGTCACTGGTTTTCTGCAGTATCGATAACAGTGCCTGCATGACCCAAGCACGCGTCGGGCCGTGGTAACACAAGTTTCTTAATACTCTATGGAAACGATTGGTATTGATTTTTGGTTCATCAATGAAGAGAAGCACTAAGAGGCAGGTGAGAGCCTCGTGATCCAACAGATGGCGTCCACGCATTTTCAGCGTGTTGCTGTTACTGTTGGCTGGACCACCAAGCCGACCCGACCCCCAGGCCCACTGACTTCCTCCGCGTGGTGCTCGTATTGCGTACCTTGTTCCTAGCCGACCTGCTAAACCTGCAAGAAAAGATTTAGTTGTAATTACGTTCATCAGGCAGCTGGTAAAAATTTCATAGATACATCACAAGGTAGCCTTACATTATTATGAAGAGGAACATTTACTACTAGATCTTTTCTTAGATGCTTTAAAATCAAAATCTAACAAAAATATTAGAAAAGTTTACTTTTATTTTTGCCCTTGTGAGCATAATACACATTTTTTATATTCTGAATGAGAACATATTATAGATTTAACTCTCATGATACTAGTTTAGTTAGACAGTTTTCTGCTGATGGATAATGCTGTACTGCATCATAATTATTGTGCAAGTAATAGACAAAACAAATAGCACAAATAAACACAAAAATAAACTGTTCACACAATTATCTAGTTGTGCAGAACAAGCTGATAAAAACACATGCAGCACAGCTACAATGGAAATACCAACAGGTTGTAAGCAAAGGGCAGTCCTGATGTCACTTCAGTATGTTACCATCTTAACATTAAAAATAACCCCATACTTGTGTCTCTGGATAGATTTAATGGACAGGAAAGGTCCTAGTGGACATATTACAGAATCTTTGACAAAATAATTATGCACAAGATATACTAAGAAACATCAATATAATAATAATAATAATAATTTTAAAAAATCAAGTTACACCCTATAAAATATAGTTTTTACACTCGACAGAGAAACACACAATATCTGATAAGAATGTTTGTACAAAGATATAGCATAACATTCATTCACTCATTTATTTATACCAATTAACAGGTTTAGTTTATTTTATTTAATGACATCGCTAGAGCACACTGATTTATTAATCATCGACGATTGGATGTCAAACATTTGATGATTTTGACAGTTTTAAGAGAGGAAACCTGCTAAATTTTTCCATTAGCAGCAGGACATCTTTTGCACCAACCCACAGACAAGACAGCACATACGACAACCTCTGATGTACCAGTCGTGGTGCAGTTTGGGATGGGAAAAAAATATATGTGAGAGAATGGGTTCACTGAGGTGATTTGATCCTACGATACAAGCACCTCACGAAACACATTTTATAAGTTTTTAACTATCAACAGCAATGGATATGGAATGATTTTCTGCAATAACAGAAAAACAATCTGTCATTAACAAGAAAAAGAAGAAAAATACTCCACATAAAAAACAATACTAAAAAATTAATTTGTAAATAAAACTTGTAATAAAATTCAAAAGTGATAATTAATCTCTTTTTACAACTTACATTTAGTAGAAACCAAACAATTAACATTGTACTGCACATAACAAGACATAACAGAATATACATGGAAAGCTAAATTAAGCTAACACTGGCTAGGCAGCTAAAGCTGTGATCAAGCCATTTCATAATTTATCATATTGCAACAATTTGTTTTTTAACCAGTGTAGTATGTGCAATACACTGAAAGCAGAAAAACAAAAACAAAGCAATTTTAGACAAACTAATTTGTCTGATTTGCACATCTTTTGTAAAACACCTACTGGAACACTGAGGTAAACAATAATATAAAAATATTTAAATCCACAATTAAAATCCCCAAGAAGTTGAATACTGTGCACTCATTTGAACCAAGTTAGCCCCTTGCTCACACCTGCTCTCTCTCGAGCACCTGAATGACGTAATATGGCAGACAGAGAGGCTGCCCCAGCTTGCGCAAAGAGGCGTTCCTGCATCAGTCTCCGATGGCGATCTTCGAATTCTCGCCGCAACTCCTGTGCCTCTGTGGCTAGATCTGTTGGTAAAACTGCCAACATGCTGTCGTCCATATCAGCCAGCACTTGCTGTCGAAGAGACGTTGGGAGAGTTGCGAAGAAACTAGCTGGATCAACCGGTGTGTCTGGATTGAGTGGTGCTTGTTGCTGGGCCGCCAGTCGAGTCTGTTCTGCTCTTTGCTGTGCTAGCACCTGAGAAGAAGAAGAAAAAGCATTCTGAGAGTACTGTGAAAGCAACACATGTTCCCTAACGACACCACTGAAGCACATTAATTAATTAATCGTCTGCTATTGGATGTCAAACATTTGGTAATTCTGACACAGTCATTAGAGGAAACCCGCTACATTTTTCCTGATGCAGAAAGGGATCCTTTATATGCACTTTCCCACAGACAGGATAGCACATACCACAGCCTTTGTCCGGTTGTGGTGCATTGGTTGGAATGAGAAAACACCTGAATGGATCCATCGAGGTGGTTCAATTCTGCAATGCAGGCACTTCAAGCGAGCACTCAACCGAATGAACTAAATCCAAGGATATGGAGAAGACTAATTTTGACGTGATTATAAAGGTTTTTTCTCTCCAATACCCACTTTTTCTTGTATTAATTTTGAAGATGTGATTATAAAGTGTTTTTATTTAATATTCACTTCTTGTATTAATTTTGATGTAGTCAATTAAGTGTTTTTTCTCCAATGTCCACTTCCATAGTGATTATAAAGTGTTTGTCTCTAATACTACTTCTGCTTCTATTAATTTTGACAAAAATTATGAAATGTTTCTCCAATACCCACTTCTTTTGTATTCATTTTGACAGATATTATGAAGTGATTGTTTCCAATACCCACTTCTTGTATTAATTTTGACAGATTATAAAGTGTTTTTCTCTAATACCCACCTCTCTGGTATTAATTTTGACAGAGATTATCAAGTGATTGTCTCCAATACCCACCTCTTCTTGTACTAATTTTGACAAAGAGATTATAAAGTGATTGCCTCCTCTTGTATTAATTTTGACAAAGAGATTATAAAGTGAATGTCTCCAATACCCACCTCTTCTTGTATTGCTGGTGGAAGAGCCGCCAGGAACTCGGGGTTGACCTCCATGCCACCGATAGTCTCTGTGTTCAGTGCCTGCTGCTGCGCCCTCTGCTGGATGCGCTGGAGACGCATCTGTTCGGCTATCACTTCCTGACGAATATTTTCAGGTAGAGCAGCCAGAAAAGAGGGGTCAACACCCTCTGAAAATGAACAAAAGTGAGTTTGTTTTGTTTAACAACACCACTAGAGCACATTGATTGACTGTCATCAACTATTGGATGTCAAACATTTGGTAATTTTCGCATATATATTCTTAAATAGGAAACACGCTATATTTTTCCACCAGTAGCAAGGGATCTTCTATATTCACCATCCCCCACAGACAGGATAGCAGATATCACAGCCTTTGATACACCAGTCGTGGTGCACGGACGTAAGTTTGCGGACAACTTTTTTTGTTCATACCCAGATGAACATAATTTTTTTTTTTTAAATAGACAATACTTATAATTAAATTTTAAACATACTTATTAATAACAACACTAAAAGTTCAGATTTTATTTTGAATAATTTTTTGGTTCTTAAACAACGCTCAATAAGACAAATTACCAATATAAAGTGATGTCATCAGATATGACAGCCTGATAACGTTATTTTAACATTCATCGAGAAAAGAACAAACTCTCATTGCTACAGTTGGACCAATGGGATGAAATTAAATTGTAATGAATGTAACGGAAATTTAATTATATAATAATTATATATCAACAAATATGTTAACAGATAAGAATAGGGATTTACCAATATATAAAACCAACACTAAAACCATAATGGCTGAAGATAGAATGACAGCAAAAGAAAAGACATCCAGACCATAAGAGTGAAGGAGAAAGAAAAAGGCATCTATTACGTGACCGGAATAGGAAACAGAGGACTCACTGGAAGATTTTAAGCCATCACATTGACTGTTGGGATGTTCAGACTAGTCTATTGTTCCAGAGAAAAATTCCAGTAGTTTGAGGTCGGGTTCAGTTGAAAAGAAAGGACTAATCTAGAAATACATGTATTGTACAAACCTCCAAAAAGATTTGGATTGGGTGCACTCTGACCAGATGTTGTTGTGGTTGTGGTCGCTTCACTAGACCGCCCTATCAGCTCATCAACTTCTGCTATCAAAGCTCCCAGACTGTGCAAGTTGTTAGGCAGGGTTGCTGTGGACGTTACTGGGGGTGATGCCATGACATTTCCAGTAGATGACAACTCGTCTGTACTGCCTGAATGAGCAAAACAAAGATATATTTGAAAACAAATCATTATTATATTCATGTTAAAAGATTGCAACACAAGGTTAAGTTGCGATGACATACTGAACATTCCATAGAATGGTATTCACACATATAGTTATTTTTAATAAATTTCATTTATTGGAGGAAAACTGTAACCTATAATTCACAAAATAAAGTTATAAAATGTTTAAGAAACTTCACCTGGCCTAAGCTGGCACATAGATGGACACTGTATGTTTTCACGGATTTACAGAAATAATATGCATTTCAATACTATAATACAAGCATACACAATAATATATAAATATAGTAATCACACAGCCTTTAAATGGAAATGTTTTACCGAGAAGAAAAACCATACCTGAAGCAGATGAATGAACCGTGACTGCATCTGAACTTGTAATGTTGGATACTTCCTCTGGAGTAATCGCAGTTTCACTGGTAGGCTGGGCACACGTGCCTGAGTCTGAACTGGACGTCGGGGTACCAGATACTGGTTCATCCACGCTGGAGCCCAGGTGAGGACAGGCGGCAGATGGAATAACATTCGGTGAGCTCGTCGCATCCATGGGTCGTTCATCTCCAAACATCAACAGCGATGCCAAACTGGTTGGGGATGAAGAGGCATTCAGTGCATTATTTCTGAAATAAGGTAGCAAAAAGAATGTATTTAAAGGACATCCTTTATTAACTATTATGAGTACAGAATTCACATTTTTAGCCTGACTTAACAATTTGTTGAAAAACAGCTGAAACTGTATACTTAAAAAGCAACAAAACAAACTTACTAAATATGCTTAATCCTTCCATACAAGCCTTCTTGAATGGCTTGTATGAAAAATCTCTCATTGTTTAATTCTTTTTAATCAACTTTTTGGAGAATGCAATATAAAATAAATTCACCAAATTGTACTTCTATTCCTATTTAACAATTTGTTGAATGACAACTTAAAACTCTTAATTATTTGACATATTGTCATGACAAAGAACATTATTTGAATATAAAATACAATGATAAAATGCTCAGACATCTATCACAAGTTATCTTATTTTTAATGGCGTCACTTTTTAAAATATATGTGTTGGACACAAGAAACTTAAAACTTAAAACTGAAAACTGAGCAGCAACTGTAGATATTTTTTCTCCATCGAGTGCTCGAAATAGTTGCATACGAAAAGCAGTCTATTTTTTTTTTAAGTTGGCAGGTAAAATAAAAATCCATCTAATAAAAATTAAAAAAAGTCACAGGTAATTTTTCAAGAGACATTATCTCCTCTATCTGTTATTAACCCTACTAATGGATTATTTTTGACAAAACCATGTTACAGGAGTACAAATTTATATCTAGAAATAGTACTCACATTTTTACTTTGAAAGTTTATAAAATACATAAAATAATGTTCATATGTGAAAGGTAAGTATTATTTACGTTGGTTTTTCTGTTATATTTTAAAGCAGTAAATGTTGTCTCAAATTACAGACATTTATGTAGGTGCATTTGTGGACAGATGACCAGTCACTTTTGCTGACCAAAATTACCAAATTGCTAACAGTTACTTGATCCTCTTTCTGTATTAATGTTATTTAATAAACCCTGACCTCTCCATCTGGAAATAACAGGACGACATGCCACTGCTTCCATGATAAATCCTGGTGAGAAATATCATGTAAGAGGCGCCGAAAAAATAAAAAATAAAAATCATAACTTCACTCATTGAAACGAAATGACAAGGCGAGTACAAAAAAACTCACCACTTTCTATGTGTGTGAATATGAGCAACTGAATGAATGAACAAATGAATGAATGTTTAACGACACCCTAGCACAAAAACACACATTGGCTATTGGTTGTCAGAAAAGGTTAGTATATGGAAATTATAAAATGAGCAACTGAAGTCTCAGAGATTACGTACCTTCTTTGTTGGCGCAGTGGAGCCAGTGATGTGGTAATTGGCACCGGCTGGGCAGGCGTTATTAAGGTCTGTGCCCCCGAGGCCTGGCCTGCTGCCGTCACCGTGGGATCGTGTATCTCTGCCCGCGCTACGGCACAGGAGGTCTGCACAACACTCGTACTGGCCACTGTGCTTGTGGCAAACGACGCAGACGTGGTCAGCAGTTCGGCAGGTGCACCGGACGTCGCCGTGGTCACTGGTGTAGACAAGACCTCTTCAACCATAGCAGAGGCTAGACGCTCGGCAGCTGCAACTGCTTCACTTACACCTGGAATTACATTAACATGACAAGTTGAGGTCTCCACAGTGTCATGTTACTGACAACTAATGAGGCGAGCTTGCATCTATAGTTCTTCCCACCAGCAACGCTTTTTTCATACTGTGAAATTTACTACTACTTATTTATTTTTGAGTCGATTGTTTTCTAAATTGCACACAAATATAGTTTTTTTATATTTTATTACCAAAACACTTTTAATTTTCTTCTTACGTCAAACCAAACTAAAATTATTTACAAAAACCATTTTTGTAGAAGGATAGAATGGACTATAGGAACAATTTTCAATTCACTATACTTAATGATCAATAGTTGTTTTGTTTTTTCTCCTAATTTGTATCTAAAGAAATTAATGCATTTTTCATCACAAAATATTTATTATTAACTCGACTTAAGAGAAGTTTTACTCCTTAGTAGCTACTTACTGATTTGTCTGGACATGTTCTCTGCCGAGGGAGTTGTGACGGACGATGTGGCAAGAGGTGTCGACGTGACGGGATCAGCAGTGCACCCAAACTTTTTCTAAATGAAAGTTCAATTCTGTCTGAGTTAACCATCAAAACAAAACAAAACACAATACTCAATAATATATATATATATATATATATATATATATACATACATTAAAAAAGTAAGTTTTACAAGATACTATTTGAAAATATTTATAATAAAGACAGCAGCTGCTATAAAAAAATAAACAATAATGCAGAATGAATTAATGTTTTGACATGTATGGTATTCTCCAAAATGTACAAACAAACATTCTAAAGTACTGCTAAGTAATACATGTCTCCTACCGGGCCCAACAAATAGCCCTGTGAAAAATGGGTAAATCACCATACATGTCAAACAGTACAATACACAAAAATTAAGTATTTTAATAAAAAATGTTTAATTAATTATTAACTCTTTTCACCAGCGCTGTAATGAACACGCATAGGCTTCATTGACCTAGGACTTGGAAGTTTGTGAGAAACTGTGGTAAACTTGAAACCTCAACGTTAAACTTTAACACAAAAGTTGACACCGACATGCTGCCGTTGGAACATTAATACCTATATAAAGACTTTTTATTTATAAAGGCAAGACAAAAATGCCATACACCATTGTAAAGAATTGTGTATTTTTCTCTTAAATGCAAACATTAAGACCAAAAGAAGTTTTTTTTTTTTTTAACAACACCACTTGAACACATTGATTTATTAATCATCAACTATTGGATGTCAAAACATTTTTTAATTTTGACATTTCGTCTTAGAGAGGAAATCTGCTACATTTTCCATTAACTCTTTGATGCCTGGTGGCCATTTTGAATTCCAGCCCTAGGCAGTGTTTACCTGCTGATGCCCTAAAGCATAAACACAGATTTCATGCACTGCAGCAAAAATAACTCTTAACTTAATCAATAAACAAATCTGCATCAAATTTTGTGAGCTATTTAATTATGTGCAATTAATGAAGAACATATATTATTTTATATGATGTAATTGTAAAAAAAGTAGTTTAATTGTCTATAAATAACAGAAATAAACAAAAGTTTTAATAAATGTTACTGGTAATTATCAGAAAGTTCTGATTGATTTTGGGGTTTTTCATTGAAACAATGCTGGAAATCTGGCTTTGTGGTATTGCTTGAAACATCCAACACACAGGTTCACATTGCACTGTTCACAGCCTGTGGCTGGCTCACGTCGAATGCCTTGTGTACTGCATTGTTTACATGTCCGTTTTTTACCCAGCACAACAGGCCAGTGTAAGAGTCCTACCGATATTACGTCTATTTCGAAAATGTGACAATGGTATGTCGTCACTATCGCTACTTAAGTCTACATCCGAATTACTGTTATTTAAATCGAGTACGTCATCGTTCGTGAAACCTTCAAATTCCGAAATACTATCATCAGAATTGAGAAATACGTCGTCGTCCATTTTGTTAAAAACATTTTCAAAGCGAACAAAGCCGAACAAAGCCAAGCGAAGCCACGAGGTGCATGAACAAACCCAGCTGTAAGACTACTTTTTATTGGTCACTGGATTAATCTTCTACAAGCTGATAATGAAAACTTCTAATTATATTAGCCAATGACATCTCGTTTTACATGTACAGTCGGCCACGCCTCCAGTCGGCATTCGATAATAGCTACTGCTTGTAAACCACGCGTACAGGCGGGACTCGACATTTCGCGCAAATTAACATCACGACGTGTGTCGGGATTCGGCCCCAAAGAGTTAAAGGGTAAGGGATCTTTTAAATGCATCATCCCACAGATACCACGACCATTGATATACCAGTCATGGTGCACTGGCTGGAACAAGAAATAGCGCAATGGACCCACCAACGGGGATTGGTCCAAAACTGACCGTGCATCAAGCGAGAGCTTTACCACTGGGCCACGTCCCACCCCATATTAAGACCAAAAACCCATAATCTATGAAAAAAAGTTAAGTACAGGAGTGGTCATTAGTGATTCCTCAGCGGAGTTCTCTTTTTCTTCCTCTTCTGCTGCTTTTTTTCGCTTCTCTCTTCTCTCAGCAAGTTCATCATCTCTTCTCTTAACAAGGCACGTAATAATGTCTGGTTTCAAAACTGAAAACAAATTTAAAATCATCAAAACCTTGCAACAAAAACACACACATGTATTAAATGAAATTGCTAGACATGAAATAGTGGATAGTCAATATACTAAACTGAATAAAAGGATTTCGAGATTTTATAGCATATTACTGAGAATGTGTGCCTGTGCATGTCAGGGATGTGATACTCATTCAAAAATAAACGCTGAATTGACACCTCTAGACTTACCTAAATAAGGTAATTTTTCAGAATTTCACATCAAATCAAATCTACTTTGTGCAAATTATTTTTAGCAAAACAGCTAAAATCTGATAAAAAGCTGAAAAATCATGTGAAATGTGCATGCATATAGGTAGTACTATACCAAATAACTTCCGGCTGGGTCAAAGTTCGAGGTGCACCGAACTTTTGATAGAGAAGTGAACACCACAAGTCCTGTGATTAGTTATAAATGTGAGTGTGTTGGTTGTAAAAAATAATAGTTTCATCTGGGTAAAATAAATGTGCAATTTTATTTCATCTAGTACCAATGTGTCAAGTAGCCTTGTGCTTGAAACATGTATGGGGTACCTGTAAAAAAAAGTACTCAAATTTTGTGCGAAACTAGGGTAGTCATAGACGCTACCCGTTATCTCAGAAACGAGCAGCTTGACCCCCATTTTTTTCTGATTCACTTTAAGTGTAAGGGGTGGTAGTATTTATATCCGTGGCGTTTATGTCGGTTGATACGTTGCAGGTAGGAGTTTTAGCCGCATATGTTACTATTGTCGTCTATGGAATTTGATTTGGTAGTATACACCCTATATACACACGCTTTTGTCAAATTTCTAACCAACATAGGACCAAGTGAAAAATAACAAGCATTATGAGAGTACTGCTAAAGCAATATATGTCACCTGCTGGACCCAAAACATTTTCATATCTCCTAAGTTCAAGGGCTATAACTCGCTCAAAAATAGATAAATTGCCATGAAAGTGAAATTTTATCTGTAACAGTACCTGACAAAATTTCAATATCTCAAGGCATTGTCAAAACCCCCATCCAGAAAACTATCTGTGAGACAGATGGACAGACAGATGGACAGACAGATGGACAGACAGACAGACAGACAGACGGAAGGAAGGATGTGGACAAAACCTAGTCCCCTCTGGATGGACTGGTAGGGGACTAATAATATGAAAGTACAATTTTGGATAGAAGGATGACCAACCTGTTACACAATTGTGTACACTGTCACCATCTAGGACTTTGGATTCTTCAGTCCATCGCTGCAAAGTGGAGGGAATACAAGACAACACACTGGAACCAGAAACAGAGCCAATGTCTGGGTAATTCTCCTGGAGGTAAAACAAACCAAAAATCATATTAAAATTTTTTATCTGCAAGATAAAACTTCGAGGGTTGATAACCAGAACGGACTACATCGACAGTCATCACATGGTTTAAAAAAAATATTTAAAAAATAGTTTTGTTTCTTTATTTTATTAATTTATTTATTCAAATCACTTAGTTTTAAATGCCTCCTATTACATGTATGTCGACAACAATAAATGACATCCATAAGATGTTTATTTCAATGTATGTTTTAAAAATATAAATAAATAATAGTTATATTTTTTATGCGCTTTTGTTGCAAGGTTAAAAAAAGGTTTAATAAAAAAATTCAAGTCAAATTTTAATTCAATTAATTTTATCAATTAAAATAATGTATTCCCTACATGCATTGTGAACATATATAGATGAAATTATAAACCAAGTTTCACTGATCTAAGATTTATAGTTAGTGGGAAATGGACCTCAACACAAAACTTAATGTTAAATGCAAGATAATGCTATCATAAAGTTTTAAAAAACAAAAGGTGGGCAGATATTTAGCATTTTAAATTTAATTCCTAATTCAAAAAACCTTAACATGTTGGGTTTTTTTTTGTTTTTTTACTGTATACAATACAAATTACATTCACAATGTAGTTGCGACATTTTCTTTTAAGACAGTACAATTTTATATAAGTTGATTCAACACATTTTTAGCCAACCCTGTCTCCTGAGCTGGATGGAACTTGTCCCAATGTTTTTATATTGTTTTAGAGACTTAATTACTTGAAACAAATCTTCAAACAGTTCTTCCTCCGGCCGAGAAATCACTCTCATATCATCATTGGCCAAGATAACTCGAGTGTGGGTGGGACCACCAGCTGTTGTAGTTAATGTGCTAGTCAGTTGAAGAATATCGGCAGCAGTTGTAGGACCAAGCAGTCTACAAAATTAAAAAAATAAATATAATAAATTTCAGTCTAATGGTCTTATGTATACAGTGGTTTTAGTAAATCTATTATCACACATATAATTTTAGAAAAAGAAGCGTAAACAAAAAGTAAATCTGTAGTAACACAAATGCTGTTTACCAAAAGTAGCCTACTTTCAAAGACCCCGAGTGAAACCCACAAGCATAATGGAATCATGTGTGCCACCAAGAGAATAAAATAGA